>NW_026871356.1:0-237117 GCF_028564815.1 Eubalaena glacialis | reverse complement strand
ATGGCTTGAGTGATATTCCATTGTGCCAAGTACCACCATTTCTTTATCCATTTTTCTCTTTCCTGGGATATTGAAGGTGTACCGAAGCAGAGGTTCTTGGCAACAGAGCAGCCGTAAAGTTTGGGGTGCCTGTGTCTTGTTGATTTTTAGTTTTCCAATTTATACGCCCATGAGTGGAAGTGCCCTATGCTCTCAACGCTGTGTTATTACTTGTTTCAGGACACACCGTACTCTTCTCCAGAGTGCCTGTTGGCAATTTACATCCCGCCCATCAGCGTAGCAAGGCTCCCATGTCTCCATGGCCTGTCCTGTTTTTCTGGTTTTTACACTTTGTTCAACCATGTCCCCTTTTGACCGAGGGCAAGCGAGACTTCTTTGTAGCGCTGATTTGCCCTTCCGGCTTGCTTGGTTGGCCAAAAAGGGCGTATGCGTTTTTTCCTGAATATATTCAGGAAAAAACGCATACGCCCTTTTTGGCCAAGGGCATCATTGTCAACGTTTTGCCGCTTTTCATGTGCTTGAAAGGCGAGTCGATTCTACCTCCTGAAATCTGTTTCCTGCAAATCTGCCTTTGCTTTCAATCCTCTTCGTTGCCTTCCCTCAATATATTTGTGGACGAGAGTTCTCATTTATAACTCTGCACGTTTGTGAATTGCAGTGCCCCTGAGCTCATTTGTCTCCTCGCTTTTTTGGGAGCTGGCCGCAAAAGCGCAGGATTGCTTCAGGCCCTATTTTGGTTCTGGGGGGCAGGCTGAGCCTGTGGTTCATTCTTCTTCCTGATGGGAAAATGGAGTGACCTATGCCTGTCCAACACCTAGGGCTCGTCTCTCGTTGGTTCCCCGTCTTCACGTTCATCCTCAGGACAAATTGCAACCTGTACAATCAGGAGGTTAAAGGTGCTGATTCTTCAAGTAGGGAGATGGTTAGTCAAGCAGCTGGAATGGTGAACCCAAGCACAAGGAGAGGAGAAATGAGGTGCATTTTAGAAACCTTTCCGATCTCATGGCATACCATCTTCTGGTTTCCCATGCATGTTTTGATGTAGGAAGATGCCCTTGTACCTGGAGATTTGAGACCCATGGGTTGTGTTCCCCCGCAGTGTTACTTTAAAGTATCTGCGTTTGCTCACCTAACCTCACCAATCCTCTCAGCCCCAAGAGTGTCCAGCCTTATGTCTCATCCAGCTGTGGGTCTAGATATGGTCAATCCAGGTTGCATCATAGACCCAGAACGGATTTTGTAAGAAATTCTCTCTCTTTCACTGTCTTTGCTTTGTGGTTTTTTAAGTCAATGTATGTTTAGAATGGGGTTTGGCTGCTTTTCCCTGCTGTGTTTATGCCGCTTTACACCCTCTTGATTCACTTGCAGAGAGATATCGATACATAGGTTTTCAGATTCATACTAGTCAGATAGTATTCTTGTTCGGTGACACAGGGGGGTGTTGAGTCCAGTTCACTGAGCAGGGAGTAGGCCTTGTCTATTACATATTTGGCTTATGGAGCGGTGTCTGAGCTAATTTCCAACCCTTGTTTTATGCATCACCCCACCTCACCTTTCCGGTTAAGCAGCCATATGTGTGTCTTCTAAAGGTGTGCCTCTGTTCTGTTTTGTAATTCAGTTCAAGTGTAGCGATTTTGACATTCCCTCTATAAGCGATATCTTAGGATAAGTGCCTTTTTCTGTGTGACTTATTTCACTTAGAAATCATCGTACCTAAATCCACTCATCATGCTGCTAACTAGCCTTATGACATTGATTTCATGGCTGAGTGATATTGCATTGTGCCAAGTACCACCAGTTCTTTATCCATTTTTCTCTTTCCTGGGATATTGAAGGTGTACCGAAGCGGAGGTTCTTGTAAACAGAGCAGCCGTAAAGTTTGGGGTGCCTGTGTCTTGTTGATTTTTAGTTTTCCCAATTTATACGCCCATGAGTGGAAGTGCCCTATGCTCTCAACGCTTGTGTTTATTACTTGTTTCAGGACACACCGTACTCATCTCCAGAGTGCCTGTTGGCAATTTACATCCGCCCATCAGCGTAGCAAGGCTCCCATGTCTCCATGGCCTGTCCTGCTTTCTGTTTTTACACTTTGTTCAGCATGGCCCTTTTGACCGAGGGCAAGCGAGACTTCTTTGTCAGCACTGATTTTGCCCTTCCGGCTTGCTTGGTTGGCCAAAAAGGGCGTATGCGTTTTTTCCTGAATATATTCAGGAAAAAACGCATACGCCCTTTTTGGCCAAGGGCATCATTGTCAACGTTTTGCCGCTTTTCATGTGCTTTAAAGGCGAGTCGAATCTACCTCCTGAAATCTGTTTCCTGCAAATCTGCCTTGCTTTCAAATCTCTTCGTTGCCTTCCCTCAATATATTTGTGGACGAGAGTTCTCATTTATAACTCTGCACGTTTGTGAATTGCAGTGCCCCTGAGCTCCATTTGTCTCCTCGCTTTTTGGGAGCTGGCCGCAAAAGCGCAGGATTGCTTCAGGCCCTATTTTGGTTCTGTGGGGGCAGGCTGAGCCTGTGGTTCATTCTTCTTCCTGATGGGAAAATGGAGTGACCTGTGCCTGTCCAACACCTAGGGCTAGTCTCTCTTTGGTTCCCCGTCTTCCGTTCATCCTCAGGACACATTGCACCTGGACGAAACAGGAGGTTAAAGGTGCTGATTCTCCAAGTAGGGAGATGGTTAGTCAAGCGGCTGGAATGGCGAACCCGAGCACAAGGAGAGGAGAAATGAGGTGTGTTTTAGAAACCTTTCCCGATATCATGGCATACCATCTTCTGGGTTTCCCATGCATGTTTTGATGTAGGAAGATTCCCTTGTACCTGGAGATTTGAGACCCATGGGGTGGGTACCCCGCGGTATTACTTTAACGTATCTGCATTTGGCTCACCCAACCTCACCAATCCTCTCAGCCCCAAGAGTGTCCAGCCTTTATGTCTCATCCAGCTGTGGGTCTAGATATGGTCAATCCAGGTTGCATCAGAGACCCTGAACGGATTTTGTAAGAATTTCTCTCTCTTTCACTGTCTTTGCTTTGTGGTTTTTTAAAGTAATGTATGTTTAGAATGGGGTTTGGCTGCTTTTCCCTGCTGTGTTTATGCCGCTTTACACCCTCTTGATTCACTTGCAGAGAGATATCGATACATAGGTTTTCAGATTCATACTAGTCAGATATATTCTTGTGCGGTGACTAGGGGGTGTTGAGTCCAGTTCACTGAGCAGGGAGTAGGCCTTGTCTATTACATATTTGGCTTATGGAGCGGTGGTCTGAGCTAATTCCAAACCCTTGTTTTATGCATCACCCCACCTCACCTTTCCCGTTAAGCAGCCATAGTGTGTCTTCTAAAGGTGTGACTCTGTTCTGTTTTTGTAATTCAGTTCAAGTGTAGCGATTTTGACATTCCCTCTATAAGCGATATCTTAGGATAAGTGTCTTTTTCTGTGTGACTTATTTCACTTAGAATCATCGTACCTAAATCCACTCATCATGCTGCTAACTAGCTTTATGACATTGATTTCATGGCTGAGTGATATTGCATTGTGTGCCAAGTACCACCATTTCTTTATCCATTTTTCTCTTTCCTGGGATATTGAAGGTGTACCGAAGCGGAGGTTCTTGGAACAGAGCAGCCGTAAAGTTTGGGGTGCCTGTGTCTTGTTGATTTTTAGTTTTCCGATTTATACGCCCATGAGTGGAAGTGCCCTATGCTCTCAACGCTGTGTTTATTACTTGTTTCAGGACACACCGTACTCATCTCCAGAGTGCCTGTTGGCAATTTACATCCCGCCCATCAGCGTAGCAAGGCTCCCATGTCTCCATGGCCTGTCCTGCTTTTCTGGTTTTTACACTTTGTTCAGCATGGCCCTTTTGACCGAGGGCAAGCGAGACTTCTTTGTAGCGCTGAATTGCCTTCCGGCTTGCTTGGTTGGCCAAAAAGGGCGTATGCGTTTTTTCCTGAATATATTCAGGAAAAAACGCATAAGCCCTTTTTGGCCAGGGCATCATTGTCAACGTTTTGCCGCTTTTCATGTGCTTTAAAGGCGAGTCGAATCTACCTCCTGAAATCTGTTTCCTGCAAATCTGCCTTGCTTTCAAATCCTCTTCGTTGTCCTTCCTTCAATATATTTGTGGACGAGAGTTCTCATTTATAACTCTGCACGTTTGTGATTGCAGTGCCCCTGAGCTCCATTTGTCTCCTCGCTTTTTTGGGGAGCTGGCCGCAAAAGGCGCAGGATTGCTTCAGGCCCTATTTGGTTCTGGGGGGCAGGCTGAGCCTGTGGTTCATTCTTCTTCCTGATGGGAAAATGGAGTGACCTATGCCTGTCCCAACACCTAGGGCTCGTCTCTCGTTGGTTCCCCGTCTTCACGTTCATCCTCAGGACAAATTGCAACGTGTACAATCAGGAGGTAAAGGTGCTGATTCTCCAAGTAGGGAGATGGTTAGTCAAGCAGCTGGAATGGTGAACCCGAGCACAAGGAGAGGAGAAATGAGGTGCATTTTAGAAACCTTTCCCGATCTCATGGCATACCATCTTCTGGGTTTCCCATGCATGTTTTGATGTAGGAAGATGCCCTTGTACCTGGAGATTTGATACCCATGGGGTGTGTTTCCGCAGTGTTACTTTAAAGTATCTGCGTTTGCTCACCCAACCTCACCAATCCTCTCAGCCCCAAGAGTGTCCAGCCTTATGTCTCATCCAGCTGTGGGTCTAGATATGGTCAATCAGGTTGCATCAGAGACCCTGAACGGATTTTGTAAGAATTTCTCTCTCTTTCACTGTCTTTGTTTTGTGGGTTTTTTAAAGTAATTTATGTTTAGAATCGGGCTTGGCTGCTTTTCCCTGCTGTGTTGATGCCGCTTTACACCCTCTTGATTCACTTGCAGAGAGATATCGATATATAGGTTTTCAGATTCTTACTAGTCAGATATATTCTTGTGTGGTGACTAGGGTGTGTTGAGTCCAGTTCACTGAGCAGGGAGTAGGCCTTGTCTATTACATATTTGGCTTATGGAGCGGTCTCTGAGCTAATTTGAAACCCTCTGTTTTATGCATCACCCCACCTCACCTTTCCCGTTAAGCAGCCATAGTGTGTCTTCTAAAGGTGTGACTCTGTTCTGTTTGTAATTCAGTTCAAGTGTAGCGATTTTGACATTCCCTCTATAAGCGATATCTTAGGATAAGTGCCTTTTTCTGTGTGACTTATTTCACTTAGAATCATCGTACCTAAATCCACTCATCATGCTGCTAACTAGCCTTATGACATTGATTTCATGGCTGAGTGATATTCCATTGTGCCAAGTACCACCATTTCTTATCCATTTTTCTCTTCCTGGGATATTGAAGGTGTACCGAAGCGGAGTTTTCTTGGCAAAAGAGCAGCCGTAATGTTTGGGGTGCCTGTGTCTTGTTGATTTTTAGTTTTCCCAATTTATACACCCATGAGTGGGAAGTGCCCTATGCTCTCTACGCTGTGTTTATTACTTGTTTCAGGACACACCGTACCCTTCTCCAGAGTGCCTGTTGGCAATTTACATCCCGCCCATCAGCGTAGTAAGGCTACCATGTCTCCATGGCCTGTCCTGCTTTTCTGGTTTTTACACTTTGTTCAGCATGGCCCTTTTGACCGAGGGCAAGCGAGACTTCTTTGTAGCGTTGATTTGCACTTCCGGCTTGCTTGGTTGGCCAAAAAGGGCGTATGCGTTTTTTCCTGAATATATTCAGGAAAAAACGCATACGCCCTTTTTGGCCAAGGGCATCATTGTCAACGTTTTGCCGCTTTTCATGTGCTTTAAAGGCGAGTCGAATCTACCTCCTGAAATCTGTTTCCTGCAAATCTGCCTTGCTTTCAAATCCTCTTCGTTGCCTTCCCTCAATATATTTGTGGACGAGTGTTCTCATTTATAACTCTGCACGTTTGTGAATTGCAGTGCCCCTGAGCTCCATTTGTCTCCTCGCTTTTTTGGGAGCTGGCCGCAAAAGCGCAGGATTGCTTCAGGCCCTATTTTGGTTCTGGGGGGCAGGCTGAGCCTGTGGTTCATTCTTCTTCCTGATGGAAAATGGAGTGACCTGTGCCTGTCCCAACACCTAGGGCTAGTCTCTCGTTGGTTCCCCATCTTCCCGTTCATCCTCAGGACAAATTGCAACCTGGACGAAACAGGAGGTTAAAGGTGCTGATTCTCCAAGTAGGGAGATGGTTAGTCAAGCGGCTGGAATGGCGAACCCGAGCACAAGGAGAGGAGAAATGAGGTGCGTTTTAGAAACCTTTCCCGATCTCACGGCATACCATCTTCTGGGTTTCCCATGCATGTTTTGATGTAGGAAGATTCCCTTGTACCTGGAGATTTGAGACCCATGGGGTGGGTACCCTGCGGTATTACTTTAAAGTATCTGCATTTGCTCACCCAACCTCACCAATCCTCTCAGCCCCAAGAGTGTCCAGCCTTATGTCTCATCCAGCTGTGGGTCTAGATATGGTCAATCCAGGTTGCATCAGAGACCCTGAACGGATTTTGTAAGAATTTCTCTCTCTTTCACTGTCTTTGCTTTGTGGGTTTTTTAAAGTAATGTATGTTTAGAATGGGGTTTGGCTGCTTTTCCCTGCTGTGTTTATGCCGCTTTACACCCTCTTGATTCACTTGCAGAGAGATATCAATACATAGGTTTTCAGATTCATACTAGTCAGATATATTCTTGTGCGGTGACCAGGGGGTGTTGAGTCCAGTTCACTGAGCAGGGAGTAGGCCTTGTCTATTACATATTTGGCTTATGGAGCGGTGTCTGAGCTAATTTCCAACCCTTGTTTTATGCATCACCCCACCTCACCTTTCCGGTTAAGCAGCCATAGTGTGTCTTCTAAATGTGTGCCTCTGTTCTGTTTTGTAATTCAGTTCAAGTGTAGCGATTTTGACATTCCCTCTATAAGCGATATCTTAGGATAAGTGCCTTTTTCTGTGTGACTTATTTCACTTAGAATCATCGTACCTAAATCCACTCATCATGCTGCTAACTAGCCTTATGACATTGATTTCATGGCTGAGTGATATTGCATTGTGCCAAGTACCACCAGTTCTTTATCCATTTTTCTCTTTCCTGGGATATTGAAGGTGTACCGAAGCGGAGGTTCTTGTAAACAGAGCAGCCGTAAAGTTTGGGGTGCCTGTGTCTTGTTGATTTTTAGTTTTCCCAATTTATACGCCCATGAGTGGAAGTGCCCTATGCTCTCAACGCTGTGTTTATTACTTGTTTCAGGACACACCGTACTCATCTCCAGAGTGCCTGTTGGCAATTTACATCCCGCCCATTAGCGTAGCAAGGCTCCCATGTCTCCATGGCCTGTCCTGCTTTTCTGGTTTTTACACTTTGTTCAGCATGGCCCTTTTGACTGAGGGCAAGCGAGACTTCTTTGTAGCACTGATTTGCCCTTCCGGCTTGCTTGGTTGGCCAAAAAGGGCGTATGCGTTTTTTCCTGAATATATTCAGGAAAAAACGCATACGCCCTTTTTGGCCAAGGGCATCAGTGTCAACGTTTTGCTGCTTTTCATGTGCTTTAAAGGCGAGTCGAATCTACCTCCTGAAATCTGTTTCCTGCAAATCTGCCTTGCTTTCAAATCCTCTTCGTTGCCTTCCCTCAATATATTTGTGGACGAGAGTTCTCATTTATAACTCTGCACGTTTGTGAATTGCAGTGCCCCTGAGCTCCATTTGTCTCCTCGCTTTTTTGGGAGCTGGCCGCAAAAGCGCAGGATTGCTTCAGGCCCTATTTTGGTTCTGGGGGGCAGGCTGAGCCTGTGGTTCATTCTTCTTCCTGATGGGAAAATGGAGTGACCTGTGCCTGTCCCAACACCTAGGGCTAGTCTCTCTTTGGTTCCCCGTCTTCCCGTTCATCCTCAGGACACATTGCAACCTGGACGAAACAGGAGGTTAAAGGTGCTGATTCTCCAAGTAGGGAGATGGTTAGTCAAGCGGCTGGAATGGCGAACCCGAGCACAAGGAGAGGAGAAATGAGGTGTGTTTTAGAAACCTTTCCCGATATCATGGCATACCATATTCTGGGTTTCCCATGCATGTTTTGATGTAGGAAGATTCCCTTGTACCTGGAGATTTGAGACCCATGGGGTGGGTACCCCGCGGTATTACTTTAACGTATCTGCATTTGCTCACCCAACCTCACCAATCCTCTCAGCCCCAAGAGTGTCCAGCCTTATGTCTCATCCAGCTGTGGGTCTAGATATGGTCAATCCAGGTTGCATCAGAGACCCTGAACGGATTTTGTAAGAATTTCTCTCTCTTTCACTGTCTTTGCTTTGTGGGTTTTTTAAAGTAATGTATGTTTAGAATGGGGTTTGGCTGCTTTTCCCTGCTGTGTTTATGCCGCTTTACACCCTCTTGATTCACTTGCAGAGAGATATCGATACATAGGTTTTCAGATTCATACTAGTCAGATATATTCTTGTGCGGTGACTAGGGGGTGTTGAGTCCAGTTCACTGAGCAGGGAGTAGGCCTTGTCTATTACATATTTGGCTTATGGAGCGGTGTCTGAGCTAATTCCAAACCCTTGTTTTATGCATCACCCCACCTCACCTTTCCCGTTAAGCAGCCATAGTGTGTCTTCTAAAGGTGTGACTCTGTTCTGTTTTGTAATTCAGTTCAAGTGTAGCGATTTTGACATTCCCTCTATAAGCGATATCTTAGGATAAGTGTCTTTTTCTGTGTGACTTATTTCACTTAGAATCATCGTACCTAAATCCACTCATCATGCTGCTAACTAGCTTTATGACATTGATTTCATGGCTGAGTGATATTGCATTGTGCCAAGTACCACCATTTCTTTATCCATTTTTCTCTTTCCTGGGATATTGAAGGTGTACCGAAGCGGAGGTTCTTGGAAACAGAGCAGCCGTAAAGTTTGGGGTGCCTGTGTCTTGTTGATTTTTAGTTTTCCCGATTTATACGCCCATGAGTGGAAGTGCCCTATGCTCTCAACGCTGTGTTTATTACTTGTTTCAGGACACACCGTACTCATCTCCAGAGTGCCTGTTGGCAATTTACATCCCGCCCATCAGCGTAGCAAGGCTCCCATGTCTCCATGGCCTGTCCTGCTTTTCTGGTTTTTACACTTTGTTCAGCATGGCCCTTTTGACCGAGGGCAAGCGAGACTTCTTTGTAGCGCTGATTTGCCCTTCCGGCTTGCTTGGTTGGCCAAAAAGGGCGTATGCGTTTTTTCCTGAATATATTCAGGAAAAAACGCATACGCCCTTTTTGGCCAAGGGCATCATTGTCAACGTTTTGCCGCTTTTCATGTGCTTTAAAGGCGAGTCGAATCTACCTCCTGAAATCTGTTTCCTGCAAATCTGCCTTGCTTTCAAATCCTCTTCGTTGCCTTCCTTCAATATATTTGTGGACGAGAGTTCTCATTTATAACTCTGCACGTTTGTGAATTGCAGTGCCCCTGAGCTCCATTTGTCTCCTCGCTTTTTTGGGAGCTGGCCGCAAAAGCGCAGGATTGCTTCAGGCCCTATTTTGGTTCTGGGGGGCAGGCTGAGCCTGTGGTTCATTCTTCTTCCTGATGGGAAAATGGAGTGACCTATGCCTGTCCCAACACCTAGGGCTCGTCTCTCGTTGGTTCCCCGTCTTCACGTTCATCCTCAGGACAAATTGCAACGTGTACAATCAGGAGGTTAAAGGTGCTGATTCTCCAAGTAGGGAGATGGTTAGTCAAGCAGCTGGAATGGTGAACCCGAGCACAAGGAGAGGAGAAATGAGGTGCATTTTAGAAACCTTTCCCGATCTCATGGCATACCATCTTCTGGGTTTCCCATGCATGTTTTGATGTAGGAAGATGCCCTTGTACCTGGTGATTTGAGACCCATGGGGTGTCTTCCCCGCAGTGTTACTTTAAAGTATCTGCGTTTGCTCACCCAACCTCACCAATCCTCTCAGCCCCAAGAGTGTCCAGCCTTATGTCTCATCCAGCTGTGGGTCTAGATATGGTCAATCCAGGTTGCATCATAGACCCTGAACGGATTTTGTAAGAATTTCTCTCTCTTTCACTGTCTTTGTTTTGTGGGTTTTTTAAAGAACTTTATGTTTAGAATCGGGCTTGGCTGCTTTTCCCTGCTGTGTTGATGCCGCTTTACACCCTCTTGATTCACTTGCAGAGAGATATCGATATATATGTTTTCAGATTCTTACTAGTCAGATATATTCTTGTGTGGTGACTAGGGTGTGTTGAGTCCAGTTCACTGAGCAGGGAGTAGGCCTTGTCTATTACATATTTGGCTTATGGAGCGGTCTCTGAGCTAATTTGAAACCCTTGTTTTATGCATCACCCCACCTCACCTTTCCCGTTAAGCAGCCATAGTGTGTCTTCTAAAGGTGTGACTCTGTTCTGTTTTGTAATTCAGTTCAAGTGTAGCGATTTTGACATTCCCTCTATAAGCGATATCTTCGGATAAGTGTCTTTTTCTGTGTGACTTATTTCACTTAGAATCATCGTACCTAAATCCACTCATCATGCTGCTAACTAGCCTTATGACATTGATTTCATGGCTGAGTGATATTCCATTGTGCCAAGTACCACCATTTCTTTATCCATTTTTCTCTTTCCTGGGATATTGAAGGTGTACCGAAGCAGAGGTTCTTGGCAACAGAGCAGCCGTAAAGTTTGGGGTGCCTGTGTCTTGTTGATTTTTAGTTTTCCCAATTTATACGCCCATGAGTGGAAGTGCCCTATGCTCTCAACGCTGTGTTTATTACTTGTTTCAGGACACACCGTACTCTTCTCCAGAGTGCCTGTTGGCAATTTACATCCCGCCCATCAGCGTAGCAAGGCTCCCATGTCTCCATGGCCTGTCCTGTTTTTCTGGTTTTTACACTTTGTTCAACATGTCCCTTTTGACCGAGGGCAAGCGAGACTTCTTTGTAGCGCTGATTTGCCCTTCCGGCTTGCTTGGTTGGCCAAAAAGGGCGTATGCGTTTTTTCCTGAATATATTCAGGAAAAAACGCATACGCCCTTTTTGGCCAAGGGCATCATTGTCAACGTTTTGCCGCTTTTCATGTGCTTTAAAGGCGAGTCGAATCTACCTCCTGAAATCTGTTTCCTGCAAATCTGCCTTGCTTTCAAATCCTCTTCGTTGCCTTCCCTCAATATATTTGTGGACGAGAGTTCTCATTTATAACTCTGCACGTTTGTGAATTGCAGTGCCCCTGAGCTCCATTTGTCTCCTCGCTTTTTTGGGAGCTGGCCGCAAAAGCGCAGGATTGCTTCAGGCCCTATTTTGGTTCTGGGGGGCAGGCTGAGCCTGTGGTTCATTCTTCTTCCTGATGGGAAAATGGAGTGACCTATGCCTGTCCCAACACCTAGGGCTCGTCTCTCGTTGGTTCCCCGTCTTCACGTTCATCCTCAGGACAAATTGCAACCTGTACAATCAGGAGGTTAAAGGTGCTGATTCTTCAAGTAGGGAGATGGTTAGTCAAGCAGCTGGAATGGTGAACCCAAGCACAAGGAGAGGAGAAATGAGGTGCATTTTAGAAACCTTTCCCGATCTCATGGCATACCATCTTCTGGGTTTCCCATGCATGTTTTGATGTAGGAAGATGCCCTTGTACCTGGAGATTTGAGACCCATGGGTTGTGTTCCCCGCAGTGTTACTTTAAAGTATCTGCGTTTGCTCACCTAACCTCACCAATCCTCTCAGCCCCAAGAGTGTCCAGCCTTATGTCTCATCCAGCTGTGGGTCTAGATATGGTCAATCCAGGTTGCATCATAGACCCAGAACGGATTTTGTAAGAAATTCTCTCTCTTTCACTGTCTTTGCTTTGTGGGTTTTTTAAAGTAATGTATGTTTAGAATGGGGTTTGGCTGCTTTTCCCTGCTGTGTTTATGCCGCTTTACACCCTCTTGATTCACTTGCAGAGAGATATCGATACATAGGTTTTCAGATTCATACTAGTCAGATATATTCTTGTGCGGTGACCAGGGGGTGTTGAGTCCAGTTCACTGAGCAGGGAGTAGGCCTTGTCTATTACATATTTGGCTTATGGAGCGGTGTCTGAGCTAATTTCCAACCCTTGTTTTATGCATCACCCCACCTCACCTTTCCGGTTAAGCAGCCATAGTGTGTCTTCTAAAGGTGTGCCTCTGTTCTGTTTTGTAATTCAGTTCAAGTGTAGCGATTTTGACATTCCCTCTATAAGCGATATCTTAGGATAAGTGCCTTTTTCTGTGTGACTTATTTCACTTAGAATCATCGTACCTAAATCCACTCATCATGCTGCTAACTAGCCTTATGACATTGATTTCATGGCTGAGTGATATTGCATTGTGCCAAGTACCACCAGTTCTTTATCCATTTTTCTCTTTCCTGGGATATTGAAGGTGTACCGAAGCGGAGGTTCTTGTAAACAGAGCAGCCGTAAAGTTTGGGGTGCCTGTGTCTTGTTGATTTTTAGTTTTCCCAATTTATACGCCCATGAGTGGAAGTGCCCTATGCTCTCAACGCTGTGTTTATTACTTGTTTCAGGACACACCGTACTCATCTCCAGAGTGCCTGTTGGCAATTTACATCCCGCCCATCAGCGTAGCAAGGCTCCCATGTCTCCATGGCCTGTCCTGCTTTTCTGGTTTTTACACTTTGTTCAGCATGGCCCTTTTGACCGAGGGCAAGCGAGACTTCTTTGTAGCACTGATTTGCCCTTCCGGCTTGCTTGGTTGGCCAAAAAGGGCGTATGCGTTTTTTCCTGAATATATTCAGGAAAAAACGCATACGCCCTTTTTGGCCAAGGGCATCATTGTCAACGTTTTGCCGCTTTTCATGTGCTTTAAAGGCGAGTCGAATCTACCTCCTGAAATCTGTTTCCTGCAAATCTGCCTTGCTTTCAAATCCTCTTCGTTGCCTTCCCTCAATATATTTGTGGACGAGAGTTCTCATTTATAACTCTGCACGTTTGTGAATTGCAGTGCCCCTGAGCTCCATTTGTCTCCTCGCTTTTTTGGGAGCTGGCCGCAAAAGCGCAGGATTGCTTCAGGCCCTATTTTGGTTCTGGGGGGCAGGCTGAGCCTGTGGTTCATTCTTCTTCCTGATGGGAAAATGGAGTGACCTGTGCCTGTCCCAACACCTAGGGCTAGTCTCTCTTTGGTTCCCCGTCTTCCCGTTCATCCTCAGGACACATTGCAACCTGGACGAAACAGGAGGTTAAAGGTGCTGATTCTCCAAGTAGGGAGATGGTTAGTCAAGCGGCTGGAATGGCGAACCCGAGCACAAGGAGAGGAGAAATGAGGTGTGTTTTAGAAACCTTTCCCGATATCATGGCATACCATCTTCTGGGTTTCCCATGCATGTTTTGATGTAGGAAGATTCCCTTGTACCTGGAGATTTGAGACCCATGGGGTGGGTACCCCGCGGTATTACTTTAACGTATCTGCATTTGCTCACCCAACCTCACCAATCCTCTCAGCCCCAAGAGTGTCCAGCCTTATGTCTCATCCAGCTGTGGGTCTAGATATGGTCAATCCAGGTTGCATCAGAGACCCTGAACGGATTTTGTAAGAATTTCTCTCTCTTTCACTGTCTTTGCTTTGTGGGTTTTTTAAAGTAATGTATGTTTAGAATGGGGTTTGGCTGCTTTTCCCTGCTGTGTTTATGCCGCTTTACACCCTCTTGATTCACTTGCAGAGAGATATCGATACATAGGTTTTCAGATTCATACTAGTCAGATATATTCTTGTGCGGTGACTAGGGGGTGTTGAGTCCAGTTCACTGAGCAGGGAGTAGGCCTTGTCTATTACATATTTGGCTTATGGAGCGGTGTCTGAGCTAATTCCAAACCCTTGTTTTATGCATCACCCCACCTCACCTTTCCCGTTAAGCAGCCATAGTGTGTCTTCTAAAGGTGTGACTCTGTTCTGTTTTGTAATTCAGTTCAAGTGTAGCGATTTTGACATTCCCTCTATAAGCGATATCTTAGGATAAGTGTCTTTTTCTGTGTGACTTATTTCACTTAGAATCATCGTACCTAAATCCACTCATCATGCTGCTAACTAGCTTTATGACATTGATTTCATGGCTGAGTGATATTGCATTGTGCCAAGTACCACCATTTCTTTATCCATTTTTCTCTTTCCTGGGATATTGAAGGTGTACCGAAGCGGAGGTTCTTGGAAACAGAGCAGCCGTAAAGTTTGGGGTGCCTGTGTCTTGTTGATTTTTAGTTTTCCCGATTTATACGCCCATGAGTGGAAGTGCCCTATGCTCTCAACGCTGTGTTTATTACTTGTTTCAGGACACACCGTACTCATCTCCAGAGTGCCTGTTGGCAATTTACATCCCGCCCATCAGCGTAGCAAGGCTCCCATGTCTCCATGGCCTGTCCTGCTTTTCTGGTTTTTACACTTTGTTCAGCATGGCCCTTTTGACCGAGGGCAAGCGAGACTTCTTTGTAGCGCTGATTTGCCCTTCCGGCTTGCTTGGTTGGCCAAAAAGGGCGTATGCGTTTTTTCCTGAATATATTCAGGAAAAAACGCATAAGCCCTTTTTGGCCAAGGGCATCATTGTCAACGTTTTGCCGCTTTTCATGTGCTTTAAAGGCGAGTCGAATCTACCTCCTGAAATCTGTTTCCTGCAAATCTGCCTTGCTTTCAAATCCTCTTCGTTGCCTTCCTTCAATATATTTGTGGACGAGAGTTCTCATTTATAACTCTGCACGTTTGTGAATTGCAGTGCCCCTGAGCTCCATTTGTCTCCTCGCTTTTTTGGGAGCTGGCCGCAAAAGCGCAGGATTGCTTCAGGCCCTATTTTGGTTCTGGGGGGCAGGCTGAGCCTGTGGTTCATTCTTCTTCCTGATGGGAAAATGGAGTGACCTATGCCTGTCCCAACACCTAGGGCTCGTCTCTCGTTGGTTCCCCGTCTTCACGTTCATCCTCAGGACAAATTGCAACGTGTACAATCAGGAGGTTAAAGGTGCTGATTCTCCAAGTAGGGAGATGGTTAGTCAAGCAGCTGGAATGGTGAACCCGAGCACAAGGAGAGGAGAAATGAGGTGCATTTTAGAAACCTTTCCCGATCTCATGGCATACCATCTTCTGGGTTTCCCATGCATGTTTTGATGTAGGAAGATGCCCTTGTACCTGGAGATTTGATACCCATGGGGTGTGTTTCCCGCAGTGTTACTTTAAAGTATCTGCGTTTGCTCACCCAACCTCACCAATCCTCTCAGCCCCAAGAGTGTCCAGCCTTATGTCTCATCCAGCTGTGGGTCTAGATATGGTCAATCCAGGTTGCATCAGAGACCCTGAACGGATTTTGTAAGAATTTCTCTCTCTTTCACTGTCTTTGTTTTGTGGGTTTTTTAAAGTAATTTATGTTTAGAATCGGGCTTGGCTGCTTTTCCCTGCTGTGTTGATGCCGCTTTACACCCTCTTGATTCACTTGCAGAGAGATATCGATATATAGGTTTTCAGATTCTTACTAGTCAGATATATTCTTGTGTGGTGACTAGGGTGTGTTGAGTCCAGTTCACTGAGCAGGGAGTAGGCCTTGTCTATTACATATTTGGCTTATGGAGCGGTCTCTGAGCTAATTTGAAACCCTTGTTTTATGCATCACCCCACCTCACCTTTCCCGTTAAGCAGCCATAGTGTGTCTTCTAAAGGTGTGACTCTGTTCTGTTTTGTAATTCAGTTCAAGTGTAGCGATTTTGACATTCCCTCTATAAGCGATATCTTAGGATAAGTGCCTTTTTCTGTGTGACTTATTTCACTTAGAATCATCGTACCTAAATCCACTCATCATGCTGCTAACTAGCCTTATGACATTGATTTCATGGCTGAGTGATATTCCATTGTGCCAAGTACCACCATTTCTTTATCCATTTTTCTCTTTCCTGGGATATTGAAGGTGTACCGAAGCGGAGTTTCTTGGCAAAAGAGCAGCCGTAATGTTTGGGGTGCCTGTGTCTTGTTGATTTTTAGTTTTCCCAATTTATACACCCATGAGTGGAAGTGCCCTATGCTCTCTACGCTGTGTTTATTACTTGTTTCAGGACACACCGTACCCTTCTCCAGAGTGCCTGTTGGCAATTTACATCCCGCCCATCAGCGTAGTAAGGCTACCATGTCTCCATGGCCTGTCCTGCTTTTCTGGTTTTTACACTTTGTTCAGCATGGCCCTTTTGACCGAGGGCAAGCGAGACTTCTTTGTAGCGTTGATTTGCACTTCCGGCTTGCTTGGTTGGCCAAAAAGGGCGTATGCGTTTTTTCCTGAATATATTCAGGAAAAAACGCATACGCCCTTTTTGGCCAAGGGCATCATTGTCAACGTTTTGCCGCTTTTCATGTGCTTTAAAGGCGAGTCGAATCTACCTCCTGAAATCTGTTTCCTGCAAATCTGCCTTGCTTTCAAATCCTCTTCGTTGCCTTCCCTCAATATATTTGTGGACGAGTGTTCTCATTTATAACTCTGCACGTTTGTGAATTGCAGTGCCCCTGAGCTCCATTTGTCTCCTCGCTTTTTTGGGAGCTGGCCGCAAAAGCGCAGGATTGCTTCAGGCCCTATTTTGGTTCTGGGGGGCAGGCTGAGCCTGTGGTTCATTCTTCTTCCTGATGGGAAAATGGAGTGACCTGTGCCTGTCCCAACACCTAGGGCTAGTCTCTCGTTGGTTCCCCATCTTCCCGTTCATCCTCAGGACAAATTGCAACCTGGACGAAACAGGAGGTTAAAGGTGCTGATTCTCCAAGTAGGGAGATGGTTAGTCAAGCGGCTGGAATGGCGAACCCGAGCACAAGGAGAGGAGAAATGAGGTGCGTTTTAGAAACCTTTCCCGATCTCACGGCATACCATCTTCTGGGTTTCCCATGCATGTTTTGATGTAGGAAGATTCCCTTGTACCTGGAGATTTGAGACCCATGGGGTGGGTACCCTGCGGTATTACTTTAAAGTATCTGCATTTGCTCACCCAACCTCACCAATCCTCTCAGCCCCAAGAGTGTCCAGCCTTATGTCTCATCCAGCTGTGGGTCTAGATATGGTCAATCCAGGTTGCATCAGAGACCCTGAACGGATTTTGTAAGAATTTCTCTCTCTTTCACTGTCTTTGCTTTGTGGGTTTTTTAAAGTAATGTATGTTTAGAATGGGGTTTGGCTGCTTTTCCCTGCTGTGTTTATGCCGCTTTACACCCTCTTGATTCACTTGCAGAGAGATATCAATACATAGGTTTTCAGATTCATACTAGTCAGATATATTCTTGTGCGGTGACCAGGGGGTGTTGAGTCCAGTTCACTGAGCAGGGAGTAGGCCTTGTCTATTACATATTTGGCTTATGGAGCGGTGTCTGAGCTAATTTCCAACCCTTGTTTTATGCATCACCCCACCTCACCTTTCCGGTTAAGCAGCCATAGTGTGTCTTCTAAATGTGTGCCTCTGTTCTGTTTTGTAATTCAGTTCAAGTGTAGCGATTTTGACATTCCCTCTATAAGCGATATCTTAGGATAAGTGCCTTTTTCTGTGTGACTTATTTCACTTAGAATCATCGTACCTAAATCCACTCATCATGCTGCTAACTAGCCTTATGACATTGATTTCATGGCTGAGTGATATTGCATTGTGCCAAGTACCACCAGTTCTTTATCCATTTTTCTCTTTCCTGGGATATTGAAGGTGTACCGAAGCGGAGGTTCTTGTAAACAGAGCAGCCGTAAAGTTTGGGGTGCCTGTGTCTTGTTGATTTTTAGTTTTCCCAATTTATACGCCCATGAGTGGAAGTGCCCTATGCTCTCAACGCTGTGTTTATTACTTGTTTCAGGACACACCGTACTCATCTCCAGAGTGCCTGTTGGCAATTTACATCCCGCCCATTAGCGTAGCAAGGCTCCCATGTCTCCATGGCCTGTCCTGCTTTTCTGGTTTTTACACTTTGTTCAGCATGGCCCTTTTGACTGAGGGCAAGCGAGACTTCTTTGTAGCACTGATTTGCCCTTCCGGCTTGCTTGGTTGGCCAAAAAGGGCGTATGCGTTTTTTCCTGAATATATTCAGGAAAAAACGCATACGCCCTTTTTGGCCAAGGGCATCAGTGTCAACGTTTTGCTGCTTTTCATGTGCTTTAAAGGCGAGTCGAATCTACCTCCTGAAATCTGTTTCCTGCAAATCTGCCTTGCTTTCAAATCCTCTTCGTTGCCTTCCCTCAATATATTTGTGGACGAGAGTTCTCATTTATAACTCTGCACGTTTGTGAATTGCAGTGCCCCTGAGCTCCATTTGTCTCCTCGCTTTTTTGGGAGCTGGCCGCAAAAGCGCAGGATTGCTTCAGGCCCTATTTTGGTTCTGGGGGGCAGGCTGAGCCTGTGGTTCATTCTTCTTCCTGATGGGAAAATGGAGTGACCTGTGCCTGTCCCAACACCTAGGGCTAGTCTCTCTTTGGTTCCCCGTCTTCCCGTTCATCCTCAGGACACATTGCAACCTGGACGAAACAGGAGGTTAAAGGTGCTGATTCTCCAAGTAGGGAGATGGTTAGTCAAGCGGCTGGAATGGCGAACCCGAGCACAAGGAGAGGAGAAATGAGGTGTGTTTTAGAAACCTTTCCCGATATCATGGCATACCATATTCTGGGTTTCCCATGCATGTTTTGATGTAGGAAGATTCCCTTGTACCTGGAGATTTGAGACCCATGGGGTGGGTACCCCGCGGTATTACTTTAACGTATCTGCATTTGCTCACCCAACCTCACCAATCCTCTCAGCCCCAAGAGTGTCCAGCCTTATGTCTCATCCAGCTGTGGGTCTAGATATGGTCAATCCAGGTTGCATCAGAGACCCTGAACGGATTTTGTAAGAATTTCTCTCTCTTTCACTGTCTTTGCTTTGTGGCTTTTTTAAAGTAATGTATGTTTAGAATGGGGTTTGGCTGCTTTTCCCTGCTGTGTTTATGCCGCTTTACACCCTCTTGATTCACTTGCAGAGAGATATCGATACATAGGTTTTCAGATTCATACTAGTCAGATATATTCTTGTGCGGTGACTAGGGGGTGTTGAGTCCAGTTCACTGAGCAGGGAGTAGGCCTTGTCTATTACATATTTGGCTTATGGAGCGGTGTCTGAGCTAATTCCAAACCCTTGTTTTATGCATCACCCCACCTCACCTTTCCCGTTAAGCAGCCATAGTGTGTCTTCTAAAGGTGTGACTCTGTTCTGTTTTGTAATTCAGTTCAAGTGTAGCGATTTTGACATTCCCTCTATAAGCGATATCTTAGGATAAGTGTCTTTTTCTGTGTGACTTATTTCACTTAGAATCATCGTACCTAAATCCACTCATCATGCTGCTAACTAGCTTTATGACATTGATTTCATGGCTGAGTGATATTGCATTGTGCCAAGTACCACCATTTCTTTATCCATTTTTCTCTTTCCTGGGATATTGAAGGTGTACCGAAGCGGAGGTTCTTGGAAACAGAGCAGCCGTAAAGTTTGGGGTGCCTGTGTCTTGTTGATTTTTAGTTTTCCCGATTTATACGCCCATGAGTGGAAGTGCCCTATGCTCTCAACGCTGTGTTTATTACTTGTTTCAGGACACACCGTACTCATCTCCAGAGTGCCTGTTGGCAATTTACATCCCGCCCATCAGCGTAGCAAGGCTCCCATGTCTCCATGGCCTGTCCTGCTTTTCTGGTTTTTACACTTTGTTCAGCATGGCCCTTTTGACCGAGGGCAAGCGAGACTTCTTTGTAGCGCTGATTTGCCCTTCCGGCTTGCTTGGTTGGCCAAAAAGGGCGTATGCGTTTTTTCCTGAATATATTCAGGAAAAAACGCATACGCCCTTTTTGGCCAAGGGCATCATTGTCAACGTTTTGCCGCTTTTCATGTGCTTTAAAGGCGAGTCGAATCTACCTCCTGAAATCTGTTTCCTGCAAATCTGCCTTGCTTTCAAATCCTCTTCGTTGCCTTCCTTCAATATATTTGTGGACGAGAGTTCTCATTTATAACTCTGCACGTTTGTGAATTGCAGTGCCCCTGAGCTCCATTTGTCTCCTCGCTTTTTTGGGAGCTGGCCGCAAAAGCGCAGGATTGCTTCAGGCCCTATTTTGGTTCTGGGGGGCAGGCTGAGCCTGTGGTTCATTCTTCTTCCTGATGGGAAAATGGAGTGACCTATGCCTGTCCCAACACCTAGGGCTCGTCTCTCGTTGGTTCCCCGTCTTCACGTTCATCCTCAGGACAAATTGCAACGTGTACAATCAGGAGGTTAAAGGTGCTGATTCTCCAAGTAGGGAGATGGTTAGTCAAGCAGCTGGAATGGTGAACCCGAGCACAAGGAGAGGAGAAATGAGGTGCATTTTAGAAACCTTTCCCGATCTCATGGCATACCATCTTCTGGGTTTCCCATGCATGTTTTGATGTAGGAAGATGCCCTTGTACCTGGAGATTTGATACCCATGGGGTGTGTTTCCCGCAGTGTTACTTTAAAGTATCTGCGTTTGCTCACCCAACCTCACCAATCCTCTCAGCCCCAAGAGTGTCCAGCCTTATGTCTCATCCAGCTGTGGGTCTAGATATGGTCAATCCAGGTTGCATCAGAGACCCTGAACGGATTTTGTAAGAATTTCTCTCTCTTTCACTGTCTTTGTTTTGTGGGTTTTTTAAAGTAATTTATGTTTAGAATCGGGCTTGGCTGCTTTTCCCTGCTGTGTTGATGCCGCTTTACACCCTCTTGATTCACTTGCAGAGAGATATCGATATATAGGTTTTCAGATTCTTACTAGTCAGATATATTCTTGTGTGGTGACTAGGGTGTGTTGAGTCCAGTTCACTGAGCAGGGAGTAGGCCTTGTCTATTACATATTTGGCTTATGGAGCGGTCTCTGAGCTAATTTCAAACCCTTGTTTTATGCATCACCCCACCTCACCTTTCCCGTTAAGCAGCCATAGTGTGTCTTCTAAAGGTGTGACTCTGTTCTGTTTTGTAATTCAGTTCAAGTGTAGCGATTTTGACATTCCCTCTATAAGCGATATCTTAGGATAAGTGCCTTTTTCTGTGTGACTTATTTCACTTAGAATCATCGTACCTAAATCCACTCATCATGCTGCTAACTAGCCTTATGACATTGATTTCATGGCTGAGTGATATTCCATTGTGCCAAGTACCACCATTTCTTTATCCATTTTTCTCTTTCCTGGGATATTGAAGGTGTACCGAAGCGGAGTTTCTTGGCAAAAGAGCAGCCGTAAAGTTTGGGGTGCCTGTGTCTTGTTGATTTTTAGTTTTCCCAATTTATACACCCATGAGTGGAAGTGCCCTATGCTCTCTACGCTGTGTTTATTACTTGTTTCAGGACACACCGTACCCTTCTCCAGAGTGCCTGTTGGCAATTTACATCCCGCCCATCAGCGTAGTAAGGCTGCCATGTCTCCATGGCCTGTCCTGCTTTTCTGGTTTTTACACTTTGTTCAGCATGGCCCTTTTGACCGAGGGCAAGCGAGACTTCTTTGTAGCGTTGATTTGCACTTCCGGCTTGCTTGGTTGGCCAAAAAGGGCGTATGCGTTTTTTCCTGAATATATTCAGGAAAAAACGCATACGCCCTTTTTGGCCAAGGGCATCATTGTCAACGTTTTGCCGCTTTTCATGTGCTTTAAAGGCGAGTCGAATCTACCTCCTGAAATCTGTTTCCTGCAAATCTGCCTTGCTTTCAAATCCTCTTCGTTGCCTTCCCTCAATATATTTGTGGACGAGTGTTCTCATTTATAACTCTGCACGTTTGTGAATTGCAGTGCCCCTGAGCTCCATTTGTCTCCTCGCTTTTTTGGGAGCTGGCCGCAAAAGCGCAGGATTGCTTCAGGCCCTATTTTGGTTCTGGGGGGCAGGCTGAGCCTGTGGTTCATTCTTCTTCCTGATGGGAAAATGGAGTGACCTGTGCCTGTCCCAACACCTAGGGCTAGTCTCTCGTTGGTTCCCCATCTTCCCGTTCATCCTCAGGACAAATTGCAACCTGGACGAAACAGGAGGTTAAAGGTGCTGATTCTCCAAGTAGGGAGATGGTTAGTCAAGCGGCTGGAATGGCGAACCCGAGCACAAGGAGAGGAGAAATGAGGTGCGTTTTAGAAACCTTTCCCGATCTCACGGCATACCATCTTCTGGGTTTCCCATGCATGTTTTGATGTAGGAAGATTCCCTTGTACCTGGAGATTTGAGACCCATGGGGTGGGTACCCCGCGGTATTACTTTAACGTATCTGCATTTGCTCACCCAACCTCACCAATCCTCTCAGCCCCAAGAGTGTCCAGCCTTATGTCTCATCCAGCTGTTGGTCTAGATATGGTCAATCCAGGTTGCATCAGAGACCCTGAACGGATTTTGTAAGAATTTCTCTCTCTTTCACTGTCTTTGCTTTGTGGGTTTTTTAAAGTAATGTATGTTTAGAATGGGGTTTGGCTGCTTTTCCCTGCTGTGTTTATGCCGCTTTACACCCTCTTGATTCACTTGCAGAGAGATATCGATACATAGGTTTTCAGATTCATACTAGTCAGATATATTCTTGTGCGGTGACTAGGGGGTGTTGAGTCCAGTTCACTGAGCAGGGAGTAGGCCTTGTCTATTACATATTTGGCTTATGGAGCGGTGTCTGAGCTAATTCCAAACCCTTGTTTTATGCATCACCCCACCTCACCTTTCCCGTTAAGCAGCCATAGTGTGTCTTCTAAAGGTGTGCCTCTGTTCTGTTTTGTAATTCAGTTCAAGTGTAGCGATTTTGACATTCCCTCTATAAGCGATATCTTAGGATAAGTGTCTTTTTCTGTGTGACTTATTTCACTTAGAATCATCGTACCTAAATCCACTCATCATGCTGCTAACTAGCTTTATGACATTGATTTCATGGCTGAGTGATATTGCATTGTGCCAAGTACCACCATTTCTTTATCCATTTTTCTCTTTCCTGGGATATTGAAGGTGTACCGAAGCGGAGGTTCTTGTAAACAGAGCAGCCGTAAAGTTTGGGGTGCCTGTGTCTTGTTGATTTTTAGTTTTCCCGATTTATACGCCCATGAGTGGAAGTGCCCTATGCTCTCAACGCTGTGTTTATTACTTGTTTCAGGACACACCGTACTCATCTCCAGAGTGCCTGTTGGCAATTTACATCCCGCCCATCAGCGTAGCAAGGCTCCCATGTCTCCATGGCCTGTCCTGCTTTTCTGGTTTTTACACTTTGTTCAGCATGGCCCTTTTGACCGAGGGCAAGCGAGACTTCTTTGTAGCGCTGATTTGCCCTTCCGGCTTGCTTGGTTGGCCAAAAAGGGCGTATGCGTTTTTTCCTGAATATATTCAGGAAAAAACGCATACGCCCTTTTTGGCCAAGGGCATCATTGTCAACGTTTTGCCGCTTTTCATGTGCTTTAAAGGCGAGTCGAATCTACCTCCTGAAATCTGTTTCCTGCAAATCTGCCTTGCTTTCAAATCCTCTTCGTTGCCTTCCTTCAATATATTTGTGGACGAGAGTTCTCATTTATAACTCTGCACGTTTGTGAATTGCAGTGCCCCTGAGCTCCATTTGTCTCCTCGCTTTTTTGGGAGCTGGCCGCAAAAGCGCAGGATTGCTTCAGGCCCTATTTTGGTTCTGGGGGGCAGGCTGAGCCTGTGGTTCATTCTTCTTCCTGATGGGAAAATGGAGTGACCTATGCCTGTCCCAACACCTAGGGCTCGTCTCTCGTTGGTTCCCCGTCTTCACGTTCATCCTCAGGACAAATTGCAACGTGTACAATCAGGAGGTTAAAGGTGCTGATTCTCCAAGTAGGGAGATGGTTAGTCAAGCAGCTGGAATGGTGAACCCGAGCACAAGGAGAGGAGAAATGAGGTGCATTTTAGAAACCTTTCCCGATCTCATGGCATACCATCTTCTGGGTTTCCCATGCATGTTTTGATGTAGGAAGATGCCCTTGTACCTGGAGATTTGATACCCATGGGGTGTGTTTCCCGCAGTGTTACTTTAAAGTATCTGCGTTTGCTCACCCAACCTCACCAATCCTCTCAGCCCCAAGAGTGTCCAGCCTTATGTCTCATCCAGCTGTGGGTCTAGATATGGTCAATCCAGGTTGCATCAGAGACCCTGAACGGATTTTGTAAGAATTTCTCTCTCTTTCACTGTCTTTGCTTTGTGGGTTTTTTAAAGTAATGTATGTTTAGAATGGGGTTTGGCTGCTTTTCCCTGCTGTGTTTATGCCGCTTTACACCCTCTTGATTCACTTGCAGAGACATATCGATACATAGGTTTTCAGATTCATACTAGTCAGATATATTCTTGTGCGGTGACTAGGGGGTGTTGAGTCCAGTTCACTGAGCAGGGAGTAGGCCTTGTCTATTACATATTTGGCTTATGGAGCGGTGTCTGAGCTAATTTCAAACCCTTATTTTATGCATCACCCCACCTCACCTTTCCCGTTAAGCAGCCATAGTGTGTCTTCTAAAGGTGTGACTCTGTTCTGTTTTGTAATTCAGTTCAAGTGTAGCGATTTTGACATTCCCTCTATAAGCGATATCTTAGGATAAGTGTCTTTTTCTGTGTGACTTATTTCACTTAGAATCATCGTACCTAAATCCACTCATCATGCTGCTAACTAGCTTTATGACATTGATTTCATGGCTGAGTGATATTCCATTGTGCCAAGTACCACCATTTCTTTATCCATTTTTCTCTTTCCTGGGATATTGAAGGTGTACCGAAGCGGAGATTCTTGGAAACAGAGCAGCCGTAAACTTTAGGGTGCCTGTGTCTTGTTGATTTTTAGTTTTCCCAATTTATACGCCCATGAGTGGAAGTGCCCTATGCTCTCTACGCTGTGTTTATTACTTGTTTCAGGACACACCGTACCCTTCTCCAGAGTGCCTGTTGGCAATTTACATCCCGCCCATCAGCGTAGTAAGGCTGCCATGTCTCCATGGCCTGTCCTGCTTTTCTGGTTTTTACACTTTGTTCAGCATGGCCCTTTTGACCGAGGGCAAGCGAGACTTCTTTGTAGCGTTGATTTGCACTTCCGGCTTGCTTGGTTGGCCAAAAAGGGCGTATGCGTTTTTTCCTGAATATATTCAGGAAAAAACGCATACGCCCTTTTTGGCCAAGGGCATCATTGTCAACGTTTTGCCGCTTTTCATGTGCTTTAAAGGCGAGTCGAATCTACCTCCTGAAATCTGTTTCCTGCAAATCTGCCTTGCTTTCAAATCCTCTTCGTTGCCTTCCCTCAATGTATTTGTGGACGAGTGTTCTCATTTATAACTCTGCACGTTTGTGAATTGCAGTGCCCCTGAGCTCCATTTGTCTCCTCGCTTTTTTGGGAGCTGGCCGCAAAAGCGCAGGATTGCTTCAGGCCCTATTTTGGTTCTGGGGGGCAGGCTGAGCCTGTGGTTCATTCTTCTTCCTGATGGGAAAATGGAGTGACCTGTGCCTGTCCCAACACCTAGGGCTAGTCTCTCGTTGGTTCCCCATCTTCCCGTTCATCCTCAGGACAAATTGCAACCTGGACGAAACAGGAGGTTAAAGGTGCTGATTCTCCAAGTAGGGAGATGGTTAGTCAAGCGGCTGGAATGGCGAACCCGAGCACAAGGAGAGGAGAAATGAGGTGCGTTTTAGAAACCTTTCCCGATCTCACGGCATACCATCTTCTGGGTTTCCCATGCATGTTTTGATGTAGGAAGATTCCCTTGTACCTGGAGATTTGAGACCCATGGGGTGGGTACCCCGCGGTATTACTTTAAAGTATCTGCATTTGCTCACCCAACCTCACCAATCCTCTCAGCCCCAAGAGTGTCCAGCCTTATGTCTCATCCAGCTGTGGGTCTAGATATGGTCAATCCAGGTTGCATCAGAGACCCTGAACGGATTTTGTAAGAATTTCTCTCTCTTCACTGTCTTTGCTTTGTGGGTTTTTTAAAGTAATGTATGTTTAGAATGGGGTTTGGCTGCTTTTCCCTGCTGTGTTTATGCCGCTTTACACCCTCTTGATTCACTTGCAGAGAGATATCAATACATAGGTTTTCAGATTCATACTAGTCAGATATATTCTTGTGCGGTGACCAGGGGGTGTTGAGTCCAGTTCACTGAGCAGGGAGTAGGCCTTGTCTATTACATATTTGGCTTATGGAGCGGTGTCTGAGCTAATTCCAAACCCTTGTTTTATGCATCACCCCACCTCACCTTTCCCGTTAAGCAGCCATAGTGTGTCTTCTAAAGGTGTGACTCTGTTCTGTTTTGTAATTCAGTTCAAGTGTAGCGATTTTGACATTCCCTCTATAAGCGATATCTTAGGATAAGTGTCTTTTTCTGTGTGACTTATTTCACTTAGAATCATCGTACCTAAATCCACTCATCATGCTGCTAACTAGCTTTATGACATTGATTTCATGGCTGAGTGATATTGCATTGTGCCAAGTACCACCATTTCTTTATCCATTTTTCTCTTTCCTGGGATATTGAAGGTGTACCGAAGCGGAGGTTCTTGTAAACAGAGCAGCCGTAAAGTTTGGGGTGCCTGTGTCTTGTTGATTTTTAGTTTTCCCGATTTATACGCCCATGAGTGGAAGTGCCCTATGCTCTCAACGCTGTGTTTATTACTTGTTTCAGGACACACCGTACTCATCTCCAGAGTGCCTGTTGGCAATTTACATCCCGCCCATCAGCGTAGCAAGGCTCCCATGTCTCCATGGCCTGTCCTGCTTTTCTGGTTTTTACACTTTGTTCAGCATGGCCCTTTTGACCGAGGGCAAGCGAGACTTCTTTGTAGCGCTGATTTGCCCTTCCGGCTTGCTTGGTTGGCCAAAAAGGGCGTATGCGTTTTTTCCTGAATATATTCAGGAAAAAACGCATACGCCCTTTTTGGCCAAGGGCATCATTGTCAACGTTTTGCCGCTTTTCATGTGCTTTAAAGGCGAGTCGAATCTACCTCCTGAAATCTGTTTCCTGCAAATCTGCCTTGCTTTCAAATCCTCTTCGTTGCCTTCCTTCAATATATTTGTGGACGAGAGTTCTCATTTATAACTCTGCACGTTTGTGAATTGCAGTGCCCCTGAGCTCCATTTGTCTCCTCGCTTTTTTGGGAGCTGGCCGCAAAAGCGCAGGATTGCTTCAGGCCCTATTTTGGTTCTGGGGGGCAGGCTGAGCCTGTGGTTCATTCTTCTTCCTGATGGGAAAATGGAGTGACCTATGCCTGTCCCAACACCTAGGGCTCGTCTCTCGTTGGTTCCCCGTCTTCACGTTCATCCTCAGGACAAATTGCAACCTGTACAATCAGGAGGTTAAAGGTGCTGATTCTCCAAGTAGGGAGATGGTTAGTCAAGCAGCTGGAATGGTGAACCCGAGCACAAGGAGAGGAGAAATGAGGTGCATTTTAGAAACCTTTCCCGATCTCATGGCATACCATCTTCTGGGTTTCCCATGCATGTTTTGATGTAGGAAGATGCCCTTGTACCTGGAGATTTGATACCCATGGGGTGTGTTTCCCGCAGTGTTACTTTAAAGTATCTGCGTTTGCTCACCCAACCTCACCAATCCTCTCAGCCCCAAGAGTGTCCAGCCTTATGTCTCATCCAGCTGTGGGTCTAGATATGGTCAATCCAGGTTGCATCAGAGACCCTGAACGGATTTTGTAAGAATTTCTCTCTCTTTCACTGTCTTTGTTTTGTGGGTTTTTTAAAGTAATTTATGTTTAGAATCGGGCTTGGCTGCTTTTCCCTGCTGTGTTGATGCCGCTTTACACCCTCTTGATTCACTTGCAGAGAGATATCGATATATAGGTTTTCAGATTCTTACTAGTCAGATATATTCTTGTGTGGTGACTAGGGTGTGTTGAGTCCAGTTCACTGAGCAGGGAGTAGGCCTTGTCTATTACATATTTGGCTTATGGAGCGGTCTCTGAGCTAATTTGAAACCCTTGTTTTATGCATCACACAACCTCACCTTTCCCGTTAAGCAGCCATAGTGTGTCTTCTAAAGGTGTGACTCTGTTCTGTTTTGTAATTCAGTTCAAGTGTAGCGATTTTGACATTCCCTCTATAAGCGATATCTTAGGATAAGTGCCTTTTTCTGTGTGACTTATTTCACTTAGAATCATCGTACCTAAATCCACTCATCATGCTGCTAACTAGCCTTATGACATTGATTTCATGGCTGAGTGATATTCCATTGTGCCAAGTACCACCATTTCTTTATCCATTTTTCTCTTTCCTGGGATATTGAAGGTGTACCGAAGCGGAGATTCTTGGAAACAGAGCAGCCGTAAACTTTAGGGTGCCTGTGTCTTGTTGATTTTTAGTTTTCCCAATTTATACGCCCATGAGTGGAAGTGCCCTATGCTCTCTACGCTGTGTTTATTACTTGTTTCAGGACACACCGTACCCTTCTCCAGAGTGCCTGTTGGCAATTTACATCCCGCCCATCAGCGTAGTAAGGCTGCCATGTCTCCATGGCCTGTCCTGCTTTTCTGGTTTTTACACTTTGTTCAGCATGGCCCTTTTGACCGAGGGCAAGCGAGACTTCTTTGTAGCGTTGATTTGCACTTCCGGCTTGCTTGGTTGGCCAAAAAGGGCGTATGCGTTTTTTCCTGAATATATTCAGGAAAAAACGCATACGCCCTTTTTGGCCAAGGGCATCATTGTCAACGTTTTGCCGCTTTTCATGTGCTTTAAAGGCGAGTCGAATCTACCTCCTGAAATCTGTTTCCTGCAAATCTGCCTTGCTTTCAAATCCTCTTCGTTGCCTTCCCTCAATATATTTGTGGACGAGTGTTCTCATTTATAACTCTGCACGTTTGTGAATTGCAGTGCCCCTGAGCTCCATTTGTCTCCTCGCTTTTTTGGGAGCTGGCCGCAAAAGCGCAGGATTGCTTCAGGCCCTATTTTGGTTCTGGGGGGCAGGCTGAGCCTGTGGTTCATTCTTCTTCCTGATGGGAAAATGGAGTGACCTGTGCCTGTCCCAACACCTAGGGCTAGTCTCTCGTTGGTTCCCCATCTTCCCGTTCATCCTCAGGACAAATTGCAACCTGGACGAAACAGGAGGTTAAAGGTGCTGATTCTCCAAGTAGGGAGATGGTTAGTCAAGCGGTGGAATGGCGAACCCGAGCACAAGGAGAGGAGAAATGAGGTGCGTTTTAGAAACCTATCCCGATCTCACGGCATACCATATTCTGGGTTTCCCATGCATGTTTTGATGTAGGAAGATTCCCTTGTACCTGGAGATTTGAGACCCATGGGGTGGGTACCCCGGGGTATTACTTTAAAGTATCTGCATTTGCTCACCCAACCTCACCAATCCTCTCAGCCCCAAGAGTGTCCAGCCTTATGTCTCATCCAGCTGTGGGTCTAGATATGGTCAATCCAGGTTGCATCAGAGACCCTGAACGGATTTTGTAAGAATTTCTCTCTCTTTCACTGTCTTTGCTTTGTGGGTTTTTTAAAGTAATGTATGTTTAGAATGGGGTTTGGCTGCTTTTCCCTGCTGTGTTTATGCCGCTTTACACCCTCTTGATTCACTTGCAGAGAGATATCAATACATAGGTTTTCAGATTCATAGTAGTCAGATATATTCTTGTGCGGTGACCAGGGGGTGTTGAGTCCAGTTCACTGAGCAGGGAGTAGGCCTTGTCTATTACATATTTGGCTTATGGAGCGGTGTCTGAGCTAATTTCCAACCCTTGTTTTATGCATCACCCCACCTCACCTTTCCGGTTAAGCAGCCATAGTGTGTCTTCTAAAGGTGTGCCTCTGTTCTGTTTTGTAATTCAATTCAAGTGTAGCGATTTTGACATTCCCTCTATAAGCGATATCTTAGGATAAGTGTCTTTTTCTGTGTGACTTATTTCACTTAGAGTCATCGTACCTAAATCCACTCATCATGCTGCTAACTAGCCTTATGACATTGATTTCATGGCTGAGTGATATTCCATTGTGCCAAGTACCACCATTTCTTTACCCATTTTTCTCTTTCCTGGGATATTGAAGGTGTACCGATGTGGAGGTTCTTGGAAACAGAGCAGCCGTAAAGTTTGGGGTGCCTGTGTCTTGTTGATTTTTAGTTTTCCGAATTTATACGCCCATGAGTGGAAGTGCCCTATGCTCTCAACGCTGTGTTTATTACTTGTTTCAGGACACACCGTACTCATCTCCAGAGTGCCTGTTGGCAATTTACATCCCGCCCATCAGCGTAGCAAGGCTCCCATGTCTCCATGGCCTGTCCTGATTTTCTGGTTTTTACACTTTGTTCAGCATGGCCCTTTTGACCGAGGGCAAGCGAGACTTCTTTGTAGCGCTGATTTGCCCTTCCGGCTTGCTTGGTTGGCCAAAAAGGGCGTATGCGTTTTTTCCTGAATATATTCAGGAAAAAACGCATACGCCCTTTTTGGCCAAGGGCATCATTGTCAACGTTTTGCCGCTTTTCATGTGCTTTAAAGGCGAGTCGAATCTACCTCCTGAAATCTGTTTCCTGCAAATCTGCCTTGCTTTCAAATCCTCTTCGTTGCCTTCCTTAAATATATTTGTGGACGAGAGTTCTCATTTATAACTCTGCACGTTTGTCAATTGCATGCCCCTGAGCTCCATTTGTCTCCTCGCTTTTTTGGGAGCTGGCCGCAAAAGCGCAGGATTGCTTCAGGCCCTATTTTGTTTCTGGGGGGCAGGCTGAGCCTGTGGTTCATTCTTCTTCCTGATGGGAAAATGGAGTGACCTATGCCTGTCCCAACACCTAGGGCTCGTCTCTCGTTGGTTCCCCGTCTTCACGTTCATCCTCAGGACAAATTGCAACCTGTACAATCAGGAGGTTAAAGGTGCTGATTCTCCAAGTAGGGAGATGGTTAGTCAAGCAGCTGGAATGGTGAACCCGTGCACAAGGAGAGGAGAAATGAGGTGCATTTTAGAAACCTTTCCCGATCTCATGGCATACCATCTTCTGGGTTTCCCATGCATGTTTTGATGTAGGAAGATGCCCTTGTACCTGGAGATTTGATACCCATGGGGTGTGTTTCCCGCAGTGTTACTTTAAAGTATCTGCGTTTGCTCACCCAACCTCACCAATCCTCTCAGCCCCAAGAGTGTCCAGCCTTATGTCTCATCCAGTTGTGGGTCTAGATACGGTCAATCCACGTTGCATCAGAGACCCTGAACGGATTTTGTAAGAATTTCTCTCTCTTTCACTGTCTTTGTTTTGTGGGTTTTTTAAAGTAATTTATGTTTAGAATGGGTCTTGGCTGCTTTTCCCTGCTGTGTTTATGCCGCTTTACACCCTCTTGATTCACTTGCAGAGAGATATCGATACATAGGTTTTCAGATTCTTACTAGTCAGATATATTCTTGTGCGGTGACTAGGGGGTGTTGAGTCCAGTTCACTGAGCAGGGAGTAGGCCTTGTCTATTACATATTTGGCTTATGGAGCGGTCTCTGAGCTAATTTCAAACCCTTGTTCTATGCATCACCCCACCTCACCTTTCCCGTTAAGCAGCCATAGTGTGTCTTCTAATGGTTTGACTCTGTTCTGTTTTGTAATTCAGTTCAAGTGTAGCGATTTTGACATTCCCTCTATAAGCGATATCTTAGGATAAGTGTCTTTTTCTGTGTGACTTATTTCACTTAGAATCATCGTACCTAAATCCACTCATCATGCTGCTAACTAGCCTTATGACATAGATTTCATGGCTGAGTGATATTCCATTGTGCCAAGTACCACCATTTCTTTATCCATTTTTCTCTTTCCTGGGATATTGAAGGTGTACCGAAGTGGAGGTTCTTGGAAACAGAGCAGCCGTAAAGTTTGGGGTGCCTGTGTCTTGTTGATTTTTAGTTTTCCCAATTTATACGCCCATGAGTGGAAGTGCCCTATGCTCTCTAAGCTGTGTTTATTACTTGCTTCAGGACACACCGTACACTTCTCCAGAGTGCCTGTTGGCAATTTACATCCCGCCCATCAGCGTAGCAAGGCTCCCATGTCTCCATGGCCTGTCCTGCTTTTCTGGTTTTTACACTTTCTTCAGCATGGCCCTTTTGACCGAGGGCAAGCGAGACTTCTTTGTAGCACTGCTTTGCCCTTCCGGCTTGCTTGGTTGGCCAAAAAGGGCGTATGCGTTTTTTCCTGAATATATTCAGGAAAAAACGCATACGCCCTTTTTGGCCAAGGGCATCATTGTCAACGTTTTGCCGCTTTTCATGTGCTTTAAAGGCGAGTCGAATCTACCTCCTGAAATCTGTTTCATGCAAATCTGCCTTGCTTTCAAATCCTCTTCGTTGCCTTCCCTCAATATATTTGTGGACGAGAGTTATCATTTATAACTCTGCACGTTTGTGAATTGCAGTGCCCCTGAGCTCCATTTGTCTCCTCGCTTTTTTGTGAGCTGGCCGCAAAAGCGCAGGATTGCTTCAGGCCCTATTTTGGTTCTGGGGGGCAGGCTGAGCCTGTGGTTCATTCTTCTTCCTGATGGGAAAATGGAGTGACCTGTGCCTGTCCCAACACCTGGGGCTAGTCTCTCGTTGGTTCCCCATCTTCCCGTTCATCCTCAGGACAAATTGCAACCTGTACGAAACAGGAGGTTAAAGGTGCTGATTCTCCAAGTAGGGAGATGGTTAGTCAAGCGGCTGGAATGGCGATCCCGAGCACAAGGAGAGGAGAAATGAGGTGCGTTTTAGAAGCCTTTCCCGATCTCACAGCATACCATCTTCTGGGTTTCCCATGCATGTTTTGATGTAGGAAGATGCCCTTGTACCTGGAGATTTGAGACCCATGGGGTGGGTACCCCGCTGTTTTACTTTAAAGTATCTGCGTTTGCTCACCCTACCTCACCAATCCTCTCAGCCCCAAGAGTGTCCAGCCTTATGTCTCTTCCAGCTGTGGGTCTAGATATGGTCGAACCAGGTGGCATCAGAGCCCCTGAACGGATTTTGTAAGAATTTCTCTCTCTTTCACTGTCTTTGTTTTGTGGGTTTTTTTAACTAATTTATGTTTAGAATTGGTCTTGTCTGCTTTTCCCTGCTGTGTTTATGCCGCTTTACACCCTCTTGATTCACTTGCAGAGAGATATCGATACATAGGTTTTCAGATTCTTACTAGTCAGATATATTCTTGTGCGGTGACTAGGGGGTGTTGAGTCCAGTTCACTGAGCAGGGAGTAGGCCTTGCTATTACATATTTGGCTTATGGAGCGGTCTCTGAGCTAATTTCAAACCCTTGTTTTATGCATCACCCCACCTCACCTTTCCCGTTAAGCAGCCATAGTGTGTCTTCTAAAGGTGTGACTCTGTTCTGTTTTGTAATTCAGTTCAAGCGTAGCGATTTTGACATTCCCTCTATAAGCGATATCTTAGGATAAGTGTCTTTTTCTGTGTGACTTATTTCACTTAGAATCATCGTCGCTAAATCCACTCATCATGCTGCTAACTAGCCTTATGACATTGATTTCATGGCTAAGTGATATTCCATTGTGCCAAGTACCACCATTTCTTTATCCATTTTTCTCTTTCCTGGGATATTGAAGGTGTACCAAAGTGGAGGTTCTTGGAAACAGAGCAGCCGTAAAGTTTGGGGTGCCTGTCTCTTGTTGATTTTTAGTTTTCCCAATTTATATGCCCATGAATGGAAGTGCCCTATGCTCTCTAATTTGTGTTTATTACTTGTTTCAGGACACACCGTACAATTCTCCAGAGTGGCTGTTGGCAATTTACATCCCGCCCATCAGCGTAGCAAGGCTCCCATGTCTCCATGGCCTGTCCTGCTTTTCTGGTTTTTACACTTTTTTCAGCATGGCCCTTTTGACCGAGGGCAAGCGAGAATTCCTTGTAGCGCTGACTTGCCCTTCCGGCTTGCTTGGTTGGCCAAAAAGGGCGCATGCGTTTTTTCCTGAATATATTCAGGAAAAAACGCATGCGCCCTTTTTGGCCATGGGCATCATTGTCAACGTTTTGCCGCTTTTCATATGCTTTACAGGCGAGTCAAATCTACCTCCTGAAATCTGTTTCCTGAAAATCTGCCTTGCTTTCAAATCCTCTTCGTTGCCTTCCCTCCATATATTTGTGGACGAGAGTTCTCATTTATAACTCTGCACGTTTGTGAATTGCAGTGCCCCTGAGCTCCATTTGTCTCCTCGCTTTTTTGGGAGCTGGCCGCAAAAGCGCAGGATTGCTTCAGGCCCTATTTTGGTTCTGGGGGGCAGGCTGAGCCTGTGGTTCATTCTTTTTCCTGATAGGAAAATGGAGTGACCTGTGCCTGTCCCAACACCTAGGGCTAGTCTCTCGTTGGTTCCCCGTCTTCCCGTTCATCCTCAGGACAAATTGCAACCTGGACGAAACAGTAGGTTAAAGGTGCTGATTCTCCAAGTAGGGAGATGGTTAGTCAAGCGGCTGGAATGGCGAACCCGAGCACAAGGAGAGGAGAAATGAGGTGCGTTTTAGAAACCTTTCCCGATCTCACGGCATACCATCTTCTGGGTTTCCCATGCATGTTTTGATGTAGGAAGATTCCCTTGTACCTGGAGATTTGAGACCCATGGGGTGTCTTCCCCGCAGTGTTACTTTAAAGTATCTGCGTTTGCTCACCCAACCTCACCAATCCTCTCAGCCCCAAGAGTGTCCAGCCTTCTGTCTCATCCAGCTGTGGGTCTAGATATGGTCAATCCAGGTTGCATCATAGACCCTGAACGGATTTTGTAAGAATTTCTCTCTCTTTCACTGTCTTTGTTTTGTGGGTTTTTTAAAGTAATTTATGTTTAGAATCGGGCTTGGCTGCTTTTCCCTGCTGTGTTGATGCCGCTTTACACCCTCTTGATTCACTTGCAGAGAGATATCGATACATAGGTTTTCAGATTCTTACTAGTCAGATATATTCTTGTGCGGTGACTAGGGGGTGTTGAGTCCAGTTCACTGAGCAGGGAGTAAGCCTTGTCTATTATATATTTGGCTTATGGAGTGGTCTCTGAGCTAATTTCAAACCCCTGTTTTATGTATCACCCCACCTCACCTTTTCCGTTAAGCAGCCATAGTGTGTCTTCTAAAGGTGTGACTCTGTTCTGTTTTGTAATTCAGTTCAAGTGTAGCGATTTTGACATTCCCTCTATAAGCGATATCTAAGGATAAGTGTCTTTTTCTGTGTGACTTATTTCACTTAGAATCATCGTCGCTAAATCCACTCATCATGGTGCTAACTAGCCTTATGACACTGATTTCATGGCTGAGTGATATTCCATTGTGCCAAGTACCACCATTTCTTTATCCATTTTTCTCTTTCCTGGGATGTTGAAGGCGTAACAAAGTGGAGGTTCTTGGAAACAGAGCAGCCGTAAAGTTCGGGGTGCCTGTGTCTTTTTGAGTTTTAGTTTTCCCAATTTATATGCCCATGAGTGGAAGTGCCCTATGCTCTCTAAGCTGTGTTTATTACTTGTTTCAGGACACACCGTACAATTCTTCAGAGTGGCTGTTGGCAATTTACATCCCGCCCATCAGCGTCGCAAGGCTCCCATGTCTCCATGGCCTGTCCTACTTTTCTGGTTTTTACACTTTTTTCAGCATGGCCCTTTTGACCGAGGGCAAGCGAGAATTCCTTGTAGTGCTGATTTGCCTTTCCGGCTTGCTTGGTTGGCCAAAAAGGGCGCATGCGTTTTTTCCTGAATATATTCAGGAAAAAACGCATGCGCCCTTTTTGGCCATGGGCATCATTGTCAACGTTTTGCCGCTTTTCATATGCTTTACAGGCGAGTCAAATCTACCTCCTGAAATCTGTTTCTTGAAAATCTGCCTTGCTTTCAAATCCTCTTCGTTGCCTTCCCTCCATATATTTGTGGACGAGAGTTCACATTGATAACTCTGCACGTTTGTGAATTGCAGTGCCCCTGAGCTCCGTTTGTCTCCTCGCTTTTTTGGGAGCTGGCCGCAAAAGTGCAGGATTGCTTCAGGCCCTATTTTGGTTCTGGGGGGCAGGCTGAGCCTGTGGTTCATTCTTTTTCCTGATAGGAAAATGGAGTGACCTTTGCCTGTCCCAACACCTAGGGCTAGTCTCTCGTTGGTTCCCCGTCTTCCCGTTCATCCTCAGACAAATTGCAACCTGTACGAAACAGGAGGTTAAAGGTGCTGATTCTACAAGTAGGGAGATGTTTAGTCAAGCGCCTAGAATGGCGAACCCGAGCACAAGGAGAGGAGAAATGTGGTGCGTTTTAGAAGCCTTTCCCGATCTCACGGCATACAATTCTCTGGGTTTCCCATGCATGTTTGAATGTAGGAAGATGCCCTTGTACCTGGAGATTTGAGACCCATGGGGTGGGTACCCCGCAGTATTACTTTAAAGTATCTGCATTTGCTCACCCAACCTCACCAATCCTCTCAGCCCCAAGAGTGTCCAGCCTTATGTCTCATCCAGTTGTGGGTCTAGATATGGTCAATCCAGGTTGCATCAGAGACCCTGAACGGATTTTGTAAGAATTTCTCCCTCTTTCACTGTCTTTGTTTTGTGGGTTTTTTAAAGTAATTTATGTTTAGAATGGAGCTTGGCTGCTTTTCCCTGCTGTGTTTATGCCGCTTTACACCCTCTTGATTCACTTGCAGAGAGATATCGATACATAGGTTTTCAGATTCTTACTAGTCAGATATATTCTTGTGCGGTGACTAGGGGGTGTTGAGTCCAGTTCACTGAGCAGGGAGTAGGCCTTGTCTATTATATATTTGGCTTATGGAGTGGTCTCTGAGCTAATTTCAAACCCCTGTTTTATGTATCACCCCACCTCACCTTTTTCGTTAAGCAGCCATAGTGTGTCTTCTAAAGGTGTGACTCTGTTCTGTTTTGTAATTCAGTTCAAGTGTAGCGATTTTGACATTCCCTCTATAAGCGATATCTAAGGATAAGTGTCTTTTTCTGTGTGACTTATTTCACTTAGAATCATCGTCGCTAAATCCACTCATCATGGTGCTAACTAGCCTTATGACACTGATTTCATGGCTGAGTGATATTCCATTGTGCCAAGTACCACCATTTCTTTATCCATTTTTCTCTTTCCTGGGATATTGAAGGCGTAACAAAGTGGAGGTTCTTGGAAACAGAGCAGCCGTAAAGTTCGGGGTGCCTGTGTCTTGTTGAGTTTTAGTTTTCCCAATTTATATGCCCATGAGTGGAAGTGCCCTATTCTCTCTAAGCTGTGTTTATTACTTTTTTCAGAACACACCGTACACTTCTCCAGAGTGCCTGTTGGCAATTTACGTCCCGCCCATCAGCTTAGCAAGGCTTCCATGTCTCCATGGCCTGTCCTGCTTTTCTGGTTTTTAAACTTTTTCAGCATGGCCCTTTTGACCGAGGGCAAGCGAGACTTCTTTGTAGCACTGATTTGCCCTTCCGGCTTGCTTGGTTGGCCAAAAAGGGCGTATGCGTTTTTTCCTGAATGTATTCAGGAAAAAACGCATACGCCCTTTTTGGCCAAGGGCATCATTGTCAACGTTTTGCCGCTTTTCATGTGCTTTAAAGGCGAGTCGAATCTACCTCCTGAAATCTGTTTCCTGCAAATCTGCCTTGCTTTCAAATCCTCTTCGTTGCCTTCCCTCAATATATTTGTGGACGAGAGTTATCATTTATAACTCTGCACGTTTGTGAATTGCAGTGCCCCTGAGCTCCATTTGTCTCCTCGCTTTTTTGGGAGATGGCCGCAAAAGCGCAGGATTGTTTCAGGCCCTATTCGGCTTCCAGGGGGCAGGCGGAGCCTGTGGTTAATTCTTCTTCCTGATGGGAAAATGGAGTGACCTGTGTCTGTCCCAACACCTAGGGTTTGTCTCTCGTTGGTTCCCTGTCTTCCCGTTCATCCTCAGGACAAATTACAACCTGGACGAAACAGGAGGTTAAAGGTGCTGATTCCCCAAGTAGGGAGATGGTTAGTCAAGCGCCTAGAATGGCGAACCCGAGCACAAGGAGAGGAGAAATGAGGTGCGTTTTAGAAGCCTTTCCCGATCTCACGGCATACAATTCGCTGGGTTTCCCATGCATGTTTGGATGTAGCAAGATTCCCTTTTACCTGGAGATTTGAGACCCATGGGGTGGGTACCCCGCAGTATTACTTTAAAGTATCTGCGTTTGCTCACCCAACCTCACCAATCCTCTCAGCCCCAAGAGTGTCCAGCCTTATGTCTCATCCAGCTGTGGGTCTAGATATGGTCAATCCAGGTTGCATCAGAGACCCTGAACGGATTTTGTAAGAATTTCTCTCTCTTTCACTGTCTTTCTTTTGTGGGTTTTTTTAAGTTATTTATGTTTAGAGTGGAGCTTGGCTGCTTTTCCCTGCTGTGTTTATGCCGCTTTACACCCTCTTGATTCACTTGCAGAGAGATATAGATACATAGGTTTTCAGATTCATACTAGTCAGATATATTCTTGTGCGGTGACTAGGGGGTGTTGAGTCCAGTTCACTGAGCAGGGAGTAGGCCTTGTCTATTATATATTTGGCTTATGGAGTGGTCTCTGAGCTAATTTCAAACCCCTGTTTTATGTATCACCCCACCTCACCTTTTCCGTTAAGCAGCCATAGTGTGTCTTCTAAAGGTGTGACTCTGTTCTGTTTTGTAATTTAGTTCAAGTGTAGCGATTTTGACATTCCCTCTATAAGCGATATCTTAGGATAAGTGTCTTTTTCTGTGTGACTTATTTCACTTAGAATCATCGTCACTAAATCCACTCATCATGGTGCTAACTAGCCTGATGACACTGATTTCATGGCTGAGTGATATTCCATTGTGCCAAGTACCACCATTTGTTTATCCATTTTTCTCTTTCCTGGGATATTGAAGGCGTAACAAAGTGGAGGTTCTTGGAAACAGAGCAGCCGTAAAGTTCGGGGTGCCTGTGTCTTGTTGATTTTTAGTTTTCCCAATTTATACGCCCATGAGTGGAAGTGCCCTATGCTCTCTTAGCTGTGTTTATTACTTGTTTCAGGACACACCGTACACTTCTCCAGAGTGCCTGTTGGCAATTTACATCCCGCCCATCAGCGTAGCAAGGCTCCCATGTCTCCATGGCCTGTCCTGCTTTTCTGGTTTTTACACTTTGTTCAGCATGGCCCTTTTGACCGAGGGCAAGCAAGACTTCTTTGTAGCGCTGATTTGCCCTTCCGGCTTGCTTGGTTGGCCAAAAAGGGCGTATGCGATTTTTCCTGAATATATTCAGGAAAAAACGCATACGCCCTTTTTGGCCAAGGGCATCATTGTCAACGTTTTGCCGCTTTTCATGTGCTTTAAAGGCGAGTCGAATCTACCTCCTGAAATCTGTTTCCTGCAAATCTGCCTTGCTTTCAAATCCTCTTCGTTGCCTTCCCTCAATATATTTGTGGACGAGAGTTCTCATTGATAACTCTGCACGTTTGTGAATTGCAGTGCCCCTGAGCTCCATTTGTCTACTCGCTTTTTTGGGAGCTGGCCGCAAAAGCGCAGGATTGCTTCAGGCCCTATTTTGGTTCTGGGGGGCAGGCTGAGCCTGTGGTTCATTCTTCTTCCTGATGGGAAAATGGAGTGACCTGTGCCTGTCCCAACACCTAGGGCTAGTCTCTCGTTGGTTCCCCGTCTTCCCGTTCATCCTCAGGACAAATTGCAACCTGTATGAAACAGGAGGTTAAAGGTGCTGATTCTCCAAGTAGGGAGATGTTTAGTCAAGCGCCTAGAATGGTGAACCCGAGCACAAGGAGAGGAGAAATGAGGTGCGTTTTAGAAGCCTTTCCCGATCTCACGGCATACAAACCTCTGGGTTTCCCATGCATGTTTGGATGTAGGAAGATGCCCTTGTACCTGGAGATTTGAGACCCATGGGGTGGGTACCCCGCGGTATTACTTTAAAGTATCTGCGTTTGCTCACCCAACCTCACCAATCCTCTCAGCCCCAAGAGTGTCCAGCCTTATGTCTCATCCAGCTGTGGCTCTAGATATGGTCGAACCAGGTGGCATCAGAGCCCATGAACTGATTTTGTAAGAATTTCTCTCTCTTTCACTGTCTTTGTTTTGTGGGTTTTTTAAAGTAATTTATGTTTAGAATGGGGCTTGGCTGCTTTTCCCTGCTGTGTTTATGCCGCTTTACACCCTCTTGATTCACTTGCAGAGAGATATCGATACATAGGTTTTCAGATTCTTACTAGTCAGATATATTCTTGTGCGGTGACTAGGGGGTGTTGAGTCCAGTTCACTGAGCAGGGGGTAGGCCTTGTCTATTACATATTTGGCTTATGGAGCGGTCTCTGAGCTAATTTCAAACCCTTGTTTTATGCATCACCCCACCTCACCTTTCCCGTTAATCAGCCATAGTGTGTCTTCTAAAGGTGTGACTCTGTTCTGTTTTGTAATTCAGTTCAAGCGTAGCGATTTTGACATTCCCTCTATAAGCGATATCTTAGGATAAGTGTCTTTTTCTGAGTGACTTATTTCACTTAGAATCATCGTCGCTAAATCCACTCATCATGCTGCTAACTAGCCTTATGACATTGATTTCATGGCTGAGTGATATTCCATTGTGCCAAGTACCACCATTTCTTTATCCATTTTTCTCTTTCCTGGGATATTGAAGGTGTACTGAAGTGGAGGTTCTTGGAAACAGAGCAGCCGTAAAGTTTGGGGTGCCTGTGTCTTGTTGATTTTTCGTTTTCCCAATTTATACGCCCATGAGTGGAAGTGCCCTATGCTCTCTAAGCTGTGTTTATTACTTGTTTCAGGACACACCGTACACTTCTCCAGAGTGCCTGTTGGCAATTTACATCCCGCCCATCAGCGTAGCAAGGCTCCCATGTCTCCATGGCCTGTCCTGCTTTTCTGGTTTTTACACTTTTTTCAGCATGGCATTTTTGACCGAGGGCAAGCGAGACTTCTTTGTAGCACTGATTTGCCCTTCCGGCTTGCTTGGTTGGCCAAAAAGGGCGAATGCGATTTTTCCTGAATATATTCAGGAAAAAACGCATACGACCTTTTTGGCCAAGGGCATTATTGTCAACGTTTTGCCGCTTTTCATGTGCTTTAAAGGCGAGTCGAATCTACCTCCTGAAATCTGTTTCCTGCAAATCTGCCTTGCTTTCAAATCCTCTTCGTTGCCTTCCCTCAATATATTTGTGGACGAGAGTTCTCATTTATAACTCTGCACGTTTGTGAATTGCAGTGCCCCTGAGCTCCATTTGTCTATTCGCTTTTTTGGGAGCTGGCCGCAAAAGCGCAGGATTGTTTCAGGCCCTATTCGGCTTCCAGGGGGCAGGCGGAGCCTGTGGTTCATTCTTCTTCCTGATGGGAAAATGGAGTGACCTGTGCCTGTCCCAACACCTAGGGTTTGTCTCTCGTTTGTTCCCCGTCTTCCCGTTCATCCTCAGGACAAATTACAACCTGTACGAAACAGGAGGTTAAAGGTGCTGATTCTCCAAGTAGGGAGATGGTTAGTCAAGCGGCTGGAATGGCGAACCCGAGCACAAGGAGAGGAGAAATGAGGTGCGTTTTAGAAACCTTTCCCGATCTCATGGCATACCATCTTCTGTGTTTCCCATGCATGTTTTGATGTAGGAAGATGCCCTTGTACCTGGAGATTTGAGACCCATGGGGTGGGTACCCCGTGGAGTTACTTTAAAGTATCTGGGTTTGCTCACCCAACCTCACCAATCCTCTCAGCCCCAAGAGTGTCCAGCCTTATGTCTCATCCAGCTGTGGGTCTAGATATGGTCGAACCAGGTGGCATCAGAGCCCCTGCACGGATTTTGTAAGAATTTCTCTCTCTTTCACTGTCTTTGTTTTGTGGGTTTTTTTAAGTAATTTATGTTTAGAATGGGGCTTGGCTGCTTTTCCCTGCTGTGTTTATGCCGCTTTACACACTCTTGATTCACTTGCAGAGAGATATCGATACATAGGTTTTCAGATTCTTACTAGTCAGATATATTCTTGTGCGGTGACTAGGGGGTGTTGAGTCCAGTTCACTGAGCAGGGAGTAGGCCTTGTCTATTACATATTTGGCTTATGGAGCGGTGTCTGAGCTAATTTCAAACCCTTGTTTTATGCATCACCCCACTTCACCTTTCCCGTTAAGCAGCCATAGTGTGTCTTCTAAAGGTGTGACTCTGTTCTGTTTTGTAATTCAGTTCAAGTGTAGCGATTTTGACATTCCCTCTATAAGCGATATCTTAGGATAAGTGTCTTTTTCTGTGTGACTTATTTCACTTAGAATCATCGTCGCTAAATCCACTCATCATGCTGCTAACTAGCCTTATGACATTGATTTCATGGCTGAGTGATATTCCATTGTGCCAAGTACCACCATTTGTTTATCCATTTTTCTCTTTCCTGGGATATTGAAGGTGTACCGAAGTGGAGGTTCTTGGAAACAGAGCAGCCGTAAAGTTCGGGGTGCCTGTGTCTTGTTGATTTTTCGTTTTCCCAATTTATACGCCCATGAGTGGAAGTGCCCTATGCTCTCTAAGCTGTGTTTATTACTTGTTTCAGGACACACCGTACACTTCTCCAGAGTGCCTGTTGGCAATTTACGTCCCGCCCATCAGCTTAGCAAGGCTTCCATGTCTCCATGGCCTGTCCTGCTTTTCTGGTTTTTAAACTTTTTCAGCATGGCCCTTTTGACCGAGGACAAGCGAGAAATCCTTGTAGTGCTGATTTGCCCTTCCGGCTTGCTTGGTTGGCCAAAAAGGGCGTATGCGTTTTTTCCTGAATATATTCAGGAAAAAACGCATACGCCCTTTTTGGCCATGGGCATCATTGTCAACGTTTTGCCGCTTTTCATGTGCTTTACAGGCGAGTCAAATCTACCTCCTGAAATCTGTTTCCTGCAAATCTGCCTTGCTTTCAAATCCTCTTCGTTGCCTTCCCTCCATATATTTGTGGACGAGAGTTCTCATTGATAACTCTGCACGTTTGTGAATTGCAGTGCCCCTGAGCTCCATTTGTCTCCTCGCTTTTTTGGGAGCTGGCCGCAAAAGCGCAGGATTGCTTCAGGCCCTATTTTGGTTCTGGGGGGCAGGCTGAGCCTGTGGTTCATTCTTCTTCCTGATGGGAAAATGGAGTGACCTGTGCCTGTCCCAACACCTAGGGCTAGTCTCTCGTTGGTTCCCCGTCTTCCCGTTCATCCTCAGGACAAATTGCAACCTGTACGAAACAGGAGGTTAAAGGTGCTGATTCTACAAGTAGGGAGATGTTTAGTCAAGCACCTAGAATGGCGAACCCGAGCACAAGGAGAGGAGAAATGAGCTGCGTTTTAGAAGCCTTTCCCGATCACACGGCATACAATTCTCTGTGTTTCCCATGCATGTTTGGATGTAGGAAGATGCCCTTGTACCTGGAGATTTGAGACCCATGGGGTGGGTACCCCGCAGTATTACTTTAAAGTATCTGCGTTTGCTCACCCAACCTCACCAATCCTCTCAGCCCCAAGAGTGTCCAGCCTTATGTCTCATCCAGCTGTGGGTCTAGATATGGTCAATCCAGGTTGCATCAGAGACCCTGAACGGATTTTGTAAGAATTTCTCTCTCTTTCACTGTCTTTGTTTTGTGGGTTTTTTTTAAGTTATTTATGTTTAGAATGGAGCTTGGCTGCTTTTCCCTGCTGTGTTTATGCCGCTTTACACCCTCTTGATTCACTTGCAGAGAGATATCGATACATAGGTTTTCAGATTCTTACTAGTCAGATATATTCTTGTGCGGTGACTAGGGGGTGTTGAGTCCAGTTCACTGAGCAGGGAGTAGGCCTTGTCTATTATATATTTGGCTTATGGAGTGGTCTCTGAGCTAATTTCAAACCCCTGTTTTATGTATCACCCCACCTCACCTTTTCCGTTAAGCAGCCATAGTGTGTCTTCTAAAGGTGTGACTCTGTTCTGTTTTGTAATTTAGTTCAAGTGTAGCGATTTTGACATTCCCTCTACAAGCGATATCTTAGGATAAGTGTCTTTTTCTGTGTGACTTATTTCACTTAGAATCATCGTCACTAAATCCACTCATTATGGTGCTAACTAGCCTGATGACACTGATTTCATGGCTGAGTGATATTCCATTGTGCCAAGTACCACCATTTGTTTATCCATTTTTCTCTTTCCTGGGATATTGAAGGCGTAACAAAGTGGAGGTTCTTGGAAACAGAGCAGCCGTAAAGTTCGGGGTGCCTGTGTCTTGTTGATTTTTAGTTTTCCCAATTTATATGCCCATGAGTGGAAGTGCCCTATGCTCTCTAAGCTGTGTTTATTACTTGTTTCAGGACACACCGTACACTTCTCCAGAGTTCCTGTTGGCAATTTACATCCCGCCCATCAGCGTAGCAAGGCTCCCATGTCTCCATGGCCTGTCCTGCTTTTCTGGTTTTTACACTTTGTTCAGCATGGCCCTTTTGACCGAGGGCAAGCAAGACTTCTTTGTAGCGCTGATTTGCCCTTCCGGCTTGCTTGGTTGGCCAAAAAGGGCGTATGCGATTTTTCCTGAATATATTCAGGAAAAAACGCATACGCCCTTTTTGGCCAAGGGCATCATTGTCAACGTTTTGCCGCTTTTCATGTGCTTTAAAGGCGAGTCGAATCTACCTCCTGAAATCTGTTTCCTGCAAATCTGCCTTGCTTTCAAATCCTCTTCATTGCCTTCCCTCAATATATTTGTGGACGAGAGTTCTCATTGATAACTCTGCACGTTTGTGAATTGCAGTGCCCCTGAGCTCCATTTGTCTACTCGCTTTTTTGGGAGCTGGCCGCAAAAGCGCAGGATTGCTTCAGGCCCTATTTTGGTTCTGGGGGGCAGGCTGAGCCTGTGGTTCATTCTTCTTCCTGATGGGAAAATGGAGTGACCTGTGCCTGTCCCAACACCTAGGGCTAGTCTCTCGTTGGTTCCCCGTCTTCCCGTTCATCCTCAGGACAAATTGCAACCTGTATGAAACAGGAGGTTAAAGGTGCTGATTCTCCAAGTAGGGAGATGTTTAGTCAAGCGCCTAGAATGGTGAACCCGAGCACAAGGAGAGGAGAAATGAGGTGCGTTTTAGAAGCCTTTCCCGATCTCACGGCATACAAACCTCTGGGTTTCCCATGCATGTTTGGATGTAGGAAGATGCCCTTGTACCTGGAGATTTGAGACCATGGGGTGGGTACCCCGCGGTATTACTTTAAATTATCTGCGTTTGCTCACCCAACCTCACCAATCCTCTCAGCCCCAAGAGTGTCCAGCCTTATGTCTCATCCAGCTGTGGCTCTAGATATGGTCGAACCAGGTGGCATCAGAGCCCATGAACTGATTTTGTAAGAATTTCTCTCTCTTTCACTGTCTTTGTTTTGTGGGTTTTTTAAAGTAATTTATGTTTAGAATGGGGCTTGGCTGCTTTTCCCTGCTGTGTTTATGCCGCTTTACACCCTCTTGATTCACTTGCAGAGAGATATCGATACATAGGTTTTCAGATTCTTACTAGTCAGATATATTCTTGTGCGGTGACTAGGGGGTATTGAGTCCAGTTCACTGAGCAGGGGGAAGGCCTTGTCTATTACATATTTGGCTTATGGAGCGGTCTCTGAGCTAATTTCAAACCCTTGTTTTATGCATCACCCCACCTCACCTTTCCCGTTAAGCAGCCATAGTGTGTCTTCTAAAGGTGTGACTCTGTTCTGTTTTGTAATTCAGTTCAAGCGTAGCGATTTTGACATTCCCTCTATAAGCGATATCTTAGGATAAGTGTCTTTTTCTGAGTGACTTATTTCACTTAGAATCATCGTCGCTAAATCCACTCATCATGCTGCTAACTAGCCTTATGACATTGATTTCATGGCTGAGTGATATTCCATTGTGCCAAGTACCACCATTTCTTTATCCATTTTTCTCTTTCCTGGGATATTGAAGGTGTACTGAAGTGGAGGTTCTTGGAAACAGAGCAGCCGTAAAGTTTGGGGTGCCTGTGTCTTGTTGATTTTTCGTTTTCCCAATTTATACGCCCATGAGTGGAAGTGCCCTATGCTCTCTAAGCTGTGTTTATTACTTGTTTCAGGACACACCGTACACTTCTCCAGAGTGCCTGTTGGCAATTTACATCCCGCCCATCAGCGTAGCAAGGCTCCCATGTCTCCATGGCCTGTCCTGCTTTTCTGGTTTTTACACTTTTTTCAGCATGGCATTTTTGACCGAGGGCAAGCGAGACTTCTTTGTAGCACTGATTTGCCCTTCCGGCTTGCTTGGTTGGCCAAAAAGGGCGAATGCGATTTTTCCTGAATATATTCAGGAAAAAACGCATACGACCTTTTTGGCCAAGGGCATTATTGTCAACGTTTTGCCGCTTTTCATGTGCTTTAAAGGCGAGTCGAATCTACCTCCTGAAATCTGTTTCCTGCAAATCTGCCTTGCTTTCAAATCCTCTTCGTTGCCTTCCCTCCATATATTTGTGGACGAGAGTTCTCATTGATAACTCTGCACGTTTGTGAATTGCAGTGCCCCTGAGCTCCATTTGTCTATTCGCTATTTTGGGAGCTGGCCGCAAAAGCGCAGGATTGTTTAAGGCCCTATTCGGCTTCCAGGGGGCAGGCGGAGCCTGTGGTTCATTCTTCTTCCTGATGGGAAAATGGAGTGACCTGTGCCTGTCCCAACACCTAGGGTTTGTCTCTCGTTGGTTCCCCGTCTTCCCGTTCATCCTCAGGACAAATTACAACCTGTACGAAACAGGAGGTTAAAGGTGCTGATTCTCCAAGTAGGGAGATGGTTAGTCAAGTGGCTGGAATGGCGAACCCGAGCACAAGGAGAGGAGAAATGAGGTGCGTTTTAGAAACCTTTCCCGATCTCATGGCATACCATCTTCTGTGTTTCCCATGCATGTTTTGATGTAGGAAGATGCCCTTGTACCTGGAGATTTGAGACCCATTGGGTGGGTACCCCGTGGAGTTACTTTAAAGTATCTGGGTTTGCTCACCCAACCTCACCAATCCTCTCAGCCCCAAGAGTGTCCAGCCTTATGTCTCATCCAGCTGTGGGTCTAGATATGGTCGAACCAGGTGGCATCAGAGCCCCTGCACGGATTTTGTAAGAATTTCTCTCTCTTTCACTGTCTTTGTTTTGTGGGTTTTTTTAAGTAATTTATGTTTAGAATGGGGCTTGGCTGCTTTTCCCTGCTGTGTTTATGCCGCTTTACACACTCTTGATTCACTTGCAGAGAGATATCGATACATAGGTTTTCAGATTCTTACTAGTCAGATATATTCTTGTGCGGTGACTAGGGGGTGTTGAGTCCAGTTCACTGAGCAGGGAGTAGGCCTTGTCTATTACATATTTGGCTTATGGAGCGGTGTCTGAGCTAATTTCAAACCCTTGTTTTATGCATCACCCCACTTCACCTTTCCCGTTAAGCAGCCATAGTGTGTCTTCTAAAGGTGTGACTCTGTTCTGTTTTGTAATTCAGTTCAAGTGTAGCGATTTTGACATTCCCTCTATAAGCGATATCTTAGGATAAGTGTCTTTTTCTGTGTGACTTATTTCACTTAGAATCATCGTCGCTAAATCCACTCATCATGCTGCTAACTAGCCTTATGACATTGATTTCATGGCTGAGTGATATTCCATTGTGCCAAGTACCACCATTTGTTTATCCATTTTTCTCTTTCCTGGGATATTGAAGGTGTACCGAAGTGGAGGTTCTTGGAAACAGAGCAGCCGTAAAGTTCGGGGTGCCTGTGTCTTGTTGATTTTTCGTTTTCCCAATTTATACGCCCATGAGTGGAAGTGCCCTATGCTCTCTAAGCTGTGTTTATTACTTGTTTCAGGACACACCGTACACTTCTCCAGAGTGCCTGTTGGCAATTTACGTCCCGCCCATCAGCTTAGCAAGGCTTCCATGTCTCCATGGCCTGTCCTGCTTTTCTGGTTTTTAAACTTTTTCAGCATGGCCCTTTTGACCGAGGACAAGCGAGAAATCCTTGTAGTGCTGATTTGCCCTTCCGGCTTGCTTGGTTGGCCAAAAAGGGCGTATGCGTTTTTTCCTGAATATATTCAGGAAAAAACGCATACGCCCTTTTTGGCGATGGGCATCATTGTCAACGTTTTGCCGCTTTTCATGTGCTTTACAGGCGAGTCAAATCTACCTCCTGAAATCTGTTTCCTGCAAATCTGCCTTGCTTTCAAATCCTCTTCGTTGCCTTCCCTCCATATATTTGTGGACGAGAGTTCTCATTGATAACTCTGCACGTTTGTGAATTGCAGTGCCCCTGAGCTCCATTTGTCTCCTCGCTTTTTTGGGAGCTGGCCGCAAAAGCGCAGGATTGCTTCAGGCCCTATTTTGGTTCTGGGGGGCAGGCTGAGCCTGTGGTTCATTCTTCTTCCTGATGGGAAAATGGAGTGACCTGTGCCTGTCCCAACACCTAGGGCTAGTCTCTCGTTGGTTCCCCGTCTTCCCGTTCATCCTCAGGCCAAATTGCAACCTGTACGAAACAGGAGGTTAAAGGTGCTGATTCTACAAGTAGGGAGATGTTTAGTCAAGCACCTAGAATGGCGAACCCGAGCACAAGGAGAGGAGAAATGAGCTGCGTTTTAGAAGCCTTTCCCGATCTCACGGCATACAATTCTCTGTGTTTCCCATGCATGTTTGGATGTAGGAAGATGCCCTTGTACCTGGAGATTTGAGACCCATGGGGTGGGTACCCCGCAGTATTACTTTAAAGTATCTGCGTTTGCTCACCCAACCTCACCAATCCTCTCAGCCCCAAGAGTGTCCAGCCTTATATCTCATCCAGCTGTGGGTCTAGATATGGTCAATCCAGGTTGCATCAGAGACCCTGAACGGATTTTGTAAGAATTTCTCTCTCTTTCACTGTCTTTGTTTTGTGGGTTTTTTTTAAGTTATTTATGTTTAGAATGGAGCTTGGCTGCTTTTCCCTGCTGTGTTTATGCCGCTTTACACCCTCTTGATTCACTTGCAGAGAGATATCGATACATAGGTTTTCAGATTCTTACTAGTCAGATATATTCTTGTGCGGTGACTAGGGGGTGTTGAGTCCAGTTCACTGAGCAGGGAGTAGGCCTTGTCTATTATATATTTGGCTTATGGAGTGGTCTCTGAGCTAATTTCAAACCCCTGTTTTATGTATCACCCCACCTCACCTTTTCCGTTAAGCAGCCATAGTGTGTCTTCTAAAGGTGTGACTCTGTTCTGTTTTGTAATTTAGTTCAAGTGTAGCGATTTTGACATTCCCTCTACAAGCGATATCTTAGGATAAGTGTCTTTTTCTGTGTGACTTATTTCACTTAGAATCATCGTCACTAAATCCACTCATTATGGTGCTAACTAGCCTGATGACACTGATTTCATGGCTGAGTGATATTCCATTGTGCCAAGTACCACCATTTGTTTATCCATTTTTCTCTTTCCTGGGATATTGAAGGCGTAACAAAGTGGAGGTTCTTGGAAACAGAGCAGCCGTAAAGTTCGGGGTGCCTGTGTCTTGTTGATTTTTAGTTTTCCCAATTTATACGCCCATGAGTGGAAGTGCCCTATGCTCTCTAAGCTGTGTTTATTACTTGTTTCAGGACACACCGTACACTTCTCCAGAGTTCCTGTTGGCAATTTACATCCCGCCCATCAGCGTAGCAAGGCTCCCATGTCTCCATGGCCTGTCCTGCTTTTCTGGTTTTTACACTTTGTTCAGAATGGCCCTTTTGACCGAGGGCAAGCAAGACTTCTTTGTAGCGCTGATTTGCCCTTCCGGCTTGCTTGGTTGGCCAAAAAGGGCGTATGCGATTTTTCCTGAATATATTCAGGAAAAAACGCATACGCCCTTTTTGGCCAAGGGCATCATTGTCAACGTTTTGCCGCTTTTCATGTGCTTTAAAGGCGAGTCGAATCTACCTCCTGAAATCTGTTTCCTGCAAATCTGCCTTGCTTTCAAATCCTCTTCATTGCCTTCCCTCAATATATTTGTGGACGAGAGTTCTCATTGATAACTCTGCACGTTTGTGAATTGCAGTGCCCCTGAGCTCCATTTGTCTACTCGCTTTTTTGGGAGCTGGCCGCAAAAGCGCAGGATTGCTTCAGGCCCTATTTTGGTTCTGGGGGGCAGGCTGAGCCTGTGGTTCATTCTTCTTCCTGATGGGAAAATGGAGTGACCTGTGCCTGTCCCAACACCTAGGGCTAGTCTCTCGTTGGTTTCCCGTCTTCCCGTTCATCCTCAGGCCAAATTGCAACCTGTACGAAACAGGAGGTTAAAGGTGCTGATTCTCCAAGTAGGGAGATGTTTAGTCAAGCGCCTAGAATGGTGAACCCGAGCACAAGGAGAGGAGAAATGAGGTGCGTTTTAGAAGCCTTTCCCGATCTCACGGCATACAAATCTCTGGGTTTCCCATGCATGTTTGGATGTAGGAAGATGCCCTTGTACCTGGAGATTTGAGACCCATGGGGTGGGTACCCCGCGGTATTACTTTAAAGTATCTGCGTTTGCTCACCCAACCTCACCAATCCTCTCAGCCCCAAGAGTGTCCAGCCTTATGTCTCATCCAGCTGTGGCTCTAGATATGGTCGAACCAGGTGGCATCAGAGACCCTGAACTGATTTTGTAAGAATTTCTCTCTCTTTCACTGTCTTTGTTTTGTGGGTTTTTTTAAGTAATTTATGTTTAGAATGGGGTTTGGCTGCTTTTCCCTGCTGTGTTTATGCCGCTTTACACCCTCTTGATTCACTTGCAGAGAGATATCGATACATAGGTTTTCAGATTCTTACTAGTCAGATATATTCTTGTGCGGTGACTAGGGGGTGTTGAGTCCAGTTCACTGAGCAGGGGGTAGGCCTTGTCTATTACATATTTGGCTTATGGAGCGGTCTCTGAGCTAATTTCAAACCCTTGTTTTATGCATCACCCCACCTCACCTTTCCCGTTAAGCAGCCATAGTGTGTCTTCTAAAGGTGTGACTCTGTTCTGTTTTGTAATTCAGTTCAAGCGTAGCGATTTTGACATTCCCTCTATAAGCGATATCTTAGGATAAGTGTCTTTTTCTGAGTGACTTATTTCACTTAGAATCATCGTCGCTAAATCCACTCATCATGCTGCTAACTAGCCTTATGACATTGATTTCATGGCTGAGTGATATTCCATTGTGCCAAGTACCACCATTTCTTTATCCATTTTTCTCTTTCCTGGGATATTGAAGGTGTACTGAAGTGGAGGTTCTTGGAAACAGAGCAGCCGTAAAGTTTGGGGTGCCTGTGTCTTGTTGATTTTTCGTTTTCCCAATTTATACGCCCATGAGTGGAAGTGCCCTATGCTCTCTAAGCTGTGTTTATTACTTGTTTCAGGACACACCGTACACTTCTCCAGAGTGCCTGTTGGCAATTTACATCCCGCCCATCAGCGTAGCAAGGCTCCCATGTCTCCATGGCCTGTCCTGCTTTTCTGGTTTTTACACTTTTTTCAGCATGGCATTTTTGACCGAGGGCAAGCGAGACTTCTTTGTAGCACTGATTTGCCCTTCCGGCTTGCTTGGTTGGCCAAAAAGGGCGAATGCGATTTTTCCTGAATATATTCAGGAAAAAACGCATACGACCTTTTTGGCCAAGGGCATTATTGTCAACGTTTTGCCGCTTTTCATGTGCTTTAAAGGCGAGTCGAATCTACCTCCTGAAATCTGTTTCCTGCAAATCTGCCTTGCTTTCAAATCCTCTTCGTTGCCTTCCCTCAATATATTTGTGGACGAGAGTTCTCATTTATAACTCTGCACGTTTGTGAATTGCAGTGCCCCTGAGCTCCATTTGTCTATTCGCTTTTTTGGGAGCTGGCCGCAAAAGCGCAGGATTGTTTCAGGCCCTATTCGGCTTCCAGGGGGCAGGCGGAGCCTGTGGTTCATTCTTCTTCCTGATGGGAAAATGGAGTGACCTGTGCCTGTCCCAACACCTAGGGTTTGTCTCTCGTTTGTTCCCCGTCTTCCCGTTCATCCTCAGGACAAATTACAACCTGTACGAAACAGGAGGTTAAAGGTGCTGATTCTCCAAGTAGGGAGATGGTTAGTCAAGCGGCTGGAATGGCGAACCCGAGCACAAGGAGAGGAGAAATGAGGTGCGTTTTAGAAACCTTTCCCGATCTCACGGCATACCATATTCTGGGTTTCCCATGCATGTTTTGATGTAGGAAGATGCCCTTGTACCTGGAGATTTGAGACCCATGGGGTGGGTACCCCGTGGAGTTACTTTAAAGTATCTGGGTTTGCTCACCCAACCTCACCAATCCTCTCAGCCCCAAGAGTGTCCAGCCTTATGTCTCATCCAGCTGTGGGTCTAGATATGGTCGAACCAGGTGGCATCAGAGCCCCTGCACGGATTTTGTAAGAATTTCTCTCTCTTTCACTGTCTTTGTTTTGTGGGTTTTTTTAAGTAATTTATGTTTAGAATCGGGCTTGGCTGCTTTTCCCTGCTGTGTTTATGCCGCTTTACACACTCTTGATTCACTTGCAGAGAGATATCGATACATAGGTTTTCAGATTCTTACTAATCAGATATATTCTTGTGCGGTGACTAGGGGGTGTTGAGTCCAGTTCACTGAGCAGGGAGTAGGCCTTGTCTATTACATATTTGGCTTATGGAGCGGTCTCTGAGCTAATTTCAAACCCTTGTTTTATGCATCACCCCACTTCACCTTTCCCGTTAAGCAGCCATAGTGTGTTTTCTAAAGGTGTGACTCTGTTCTGTTTTGTAATTCAGTTCAAGTGTAGCGATTTTGACATTCCCTCTATAAGCGATATCTTAGGATAAGTGTCTTTTTCTGTGTGAGTTATTTCACTTAGAATCATCGTCGCTAAATCCACTCATCATGCTGCTAACTAGCCTTATGACATTGATTTCATGGCTGAGTGATATTCCATTGTGCCAAGTACCACCATTTGTTTATCCATTTTTCTCTTTCCTGGGATATTGAAGGTGTACCGAAGTGGAGGTTCTTGGAAACAGAGCAGCCGTAAAGTTCGGGGTGCCTGTGTCTTGTTGATTTTTCGTTTTCCCAATTTATACGCCCATGAGTGGAAGTGCCCTATGCTCTCTAAGCTGTGTTTATTACTTGTTTCAGGACACACCGTACACTTCTCCAGAGTGCCTGTTGGCAATTTACGTCCCGCCCATCAGCTTAGCAAGGCTTCCATGTCTCCATGGCCTGTCCTGCTTTTCTGGTTTTTAAACTTTTTCAGCATGGCCCTTTTGACCGAGGACAAGCGAGAAATCCTTGTAGTGCTGATTTGCCCTTCCGGCTTGCTTGGTTGGCCAAAAAGGGCGTATGCGTTTTTTCCTGAATATATTCAGGAAAAAACGCATACGCCCTTTTTGGCCATGGGCATCATTGTCAACGTTTTGCCGCTTTTCATGTGCTTTACAGGCGAGTCAAATCTACCTCCTGAAATCTGTTTCCTGCAAATCTGCCTTGCTTTCAAATCCTCTTCGTTGCCTTCCCTCCATATATTTGTGGACGAGAGTTCTCATTGATAACTCTGCACGTTTGTGAATTGCAGTGCCCCTGAGCTCCATTTGTCTCCTCGCTTTTTTGGGAGCTGGCCGCAAAAGCGCAGGATTGCTTCAGGCCCTATTTTGGTTCTGGGGGGCAGGCTGAGCCTGTGGTTCATTCTTCTTCCTGATGGGAAAATGGAGTGACCTGTGCCTGTCCCAACACCTAGGGTTAGTCTCTCGTTGGTTCCCCGTCTTCCCGTTCATCCTCAGGACAAATTGCAACCTGTACGAAACAGGAGGTTAAAGGTGCTGATTCTACAAGTAGGGAGATGTTTAGTCAAGCACCTAGAATGGCGAACCCGAGCACAAGGAGAGGAGAAATGAGCTGCGTTTTAGAAGCCTTTCCCGATCTCACGGCATACAATTCTCTGTGTTTCCCATGCATGTTTGGATGTAGGAAGATGCCCTTGTACCTGGAGATTTGAGACCCATGGGGTGGGTACCCCGCAGTATTACTTTAAAGTATCTGCGTTTGCTCACCCAACCTCACCAATCCTCTCAGCCCCAAGAGTGTCCAGCCTTATGTCTCATCCAGCTGTGGGTCTAGATATGGTCAATCCAGGTTGCATCAGAGACCCTGAACGGATTTTGTAAGAATTTCTCTCTCTTTCACTGTCTTTGTTTTGTGGGTTTTTTTAAGTTATTTATGTTTAGAATGGAGCTTGGCTGCTTTTCCCTGCTGTGTTTATGCCGCTTTACACCCTCTTGATTCACTTGCAGAGAGATATCGATACATAGGTTTTCAGATTCTTACTAGTCAGATATATTCTTGTGCGGTGACTAGGGGGTGTTGAGTCCAGTTCACTGAGCAGGGAGTAGGCCTTGTCTATTATATATTTGGCTTATGGAGTGGTCTCTGAGCTAATTTCAAACCCCTGTTTTATGTATCACCCCACCTCACCTTTTCCGTTAAGCAGCCATAGTGTGTCTTCTAAAGGTGTGACTCTGTTCTGTTTTGTAATTTAGTTCAAGTGTAGCGATTTTGACATTCCCTCTATAAGTGATATCTTAGGATAAGTGTCTTTTTCTGTGTGACTTATTTCACTTAGAATCATCGTCACTAAATCCACTCATCATGGTGCTAACTAGCCTGATGACACTGATTTCATGGCTGAGTGATATTCCATTGTGCCAAGTACCACCATTTGTTTATCCATTTTTCTCTTTCCTGGGATATTGAAGGCGTAACAAAGTGGAGGTTCTTGGAAACAGAGCAGCCGTAAAGTTCGGGGTGCCTGTGTCTTGTTGATTTTTAGTTTTCCCAATTTATACGCCCATGAGTGGAAGTGCCCTATGCTCTCTAAGCTGTGTTTATTACTTGTTTCAGGACACACCGTACACTTCTCCAGAGTTCCTGTTGGCAATTTACATCCCGCCCATCAGCGTAGCAAGGCTCCCATGTCTCCATGGCCTGTCCTGCTTTTCTGGTTTTTACACTTTGTTCAGCATGGCCCTTTTGACCGAGGGCAAGCAAGACTTCTTTGTAGCGCTGATTTGCCCTTCCGGCTTGCTTGGTTGGCCAAAAAGGGCGTATGCGATTTTTCCTGAATATATTCAGGAAAAAACGCATACGCCCTTTTTGGCCAAGGGCATCATTGTCAACGTTTTGCCGCTTTTCATGTGCTTTAAAGGCGAGTCGAATCTACCTCCTGAAATCTGTTTCCTGCAAATCTGCCTTGCTTTCAAATCCTCTTCGTTGCCTTCCCTCAATATATTTGTGGACGAGAGTTCTCATTGATAACTCTGCACGTTTGTGAATTGCAGTGCCCCTGAGCTCCATTTGTCTACTCGCTTTTTTGGGAGCTGGCCGCAAAAGCGCAGGATTGCTTCAGGCCCTATTTTGGTTCTGGGGGGCAGGCTGAGCCTGTGGTTCATTCTTCTTCCTGATGGGAAAATGGAGTGACCTGTGCCTGTCCCAACACCTAGGGCTAGTCTCTCGTTGGTTCCCCGTCTTCCCGTTCATCCTCAGGACAAATTGCAACCTGTACGAAACAGGAGGTTAAAGGTGCTGATTCTCCAAGTAGGGAGATGTGTAGTCAAGCGCCTAGAATGGTGAACCCGAGCACAAGGAGAGGAGAAATGAGGTGCGTTTTAGAAGCCTTTCCCGATCTCACGGCATACAAACCTCTGGGTTTCCCATGCATGTTTGGATGTAGGAAGATGCCCTTGTACCTGGAGATTTGAGACCCATGGGGTGGGTACCCCGCGGTATTACTTTAAAGTATCTGCGTTTGCTCACCCAACCTCACCAATCCTCTCAGCCCCAAGAGTGTCCAGCCTTATGTCTCATCCAGCTGTGGCTCTAGATATGGTCGAACCAGGTGGCATCAGAGACCCTGAACTGATTTTGTAAGAATTTCTCTCTCTTTCACTGTCTTTGTTTTGTGGGTTTTTTTAAGTAATTTATGTTTAGAATGGGGTTTGGCTGCTTTTCCCTGCTGTGTTTATGCCGCTTTACACCCTCTTGATTCACTTGCAGAGAGATATCGATACATAGGTTTTCAGATTCTTACTAGTCAGATATATTCTTGTGCGGTGACTAGGGGGTGTTGAGTCCAGTTCACTGAGCAGGGGGTAGGCCTTGTCTATTACATATTTGGCTTATGGAGCGGTCTCTGAGCTAATTTCAAACCCTTGTTTTATGCATCACCCCACCTCACCTTTCCTGTTAAGCAGCCATAGTGTGTCTTCTAAAGGTGTGACTCTGTTCTGTTTTGTAATTCAGTTCAAGTGTAGCGATTTTGACATTCCCTCTAGAAGCGATATCTTAGGATAAGGGCCTTTTTCTGTGTGACTTATTTCACTTAGAATTATCGTACCTAAATCCACTCATCATGCTGCAAACTAGCCTTATGACATTGATTTCATGGCTGAGTGATATTCCATTGTGCCAAGTACCACCATTTCTTTATCCATTTTTCTCTTTCCTGGGATATTGAAGGTGTACTGAAGTGGAGGTTCTTGGAAACAGAGCAGCCGTAAAGTTTGGGGTGCCTGTGTCTTGTTGATTTTTCGTTTTCCCAATTTATACGCCCATGAGTGGAAGTGCCCTATGCTCTCTAAGCTGTGTTTATTACTTGTTTCAGGACACACCGTACACTTCTCCAGAGTGCCTGTTGGCAATTTACATCCCGCCCATCAGCGTAGCAAGGCTCCCATGTCTCCATGGCCTGTCCTGCTTTTCTGGTTTTTACACTTTTTTCAGCATGGCATTTTTGACCGAGGGCAAGCGAGACTTCTTTGTAGCACTGATTTGCCCTTCCGGCTTGCTTGGTTGGCCAAAAAGGGCGAATGCGATTTTTCCTGAATATATTCAGGAAAAAACGCATACGACCTTTTTGGCCAAGGGCATTATTGTCAACGTTTTGCCGCTTTTCATGTGCTTTAAAGGCGAGTCGAATCTACCTCCTGAAATCTGTTTCCTGCAAATCTGCCTTGCTTTCAAATCCTCTTCGTTGCCTTCCCTCAATATATTTGTGGACGAGAGTTCTCATTTATAACTCTGCACGTTTGTGAATTGCAGTGCCCCTGAGCTCCATTTGTCTATTCGCTTTTTTGGGAGCTGGCCGCAAAAGCGCAGGATTGTTTCAGGCCCTATTCGGCTTCCAGGGGGCAGGCGGAGCCTGTGGTTCATTCTTCTTCCTGATGGGAAAATGGAGTGACCTGTGCCTGTCCCAACACCTAGGGTTTGTCTCTCGTTTGTTCCCCGTCTTCCCGTTCATCCTCAGGACAAATTACAACCTGTACGAAACAGGAGGTTAAAGGTGCTGATTCTCCAAGTAGGGAGATGGTTAGTCAAGCGGCTGGAATGGCGAACCCGAGCACAAGGAGAGGAGAAATGAGGTGCGTTTTAGAAACCTTTCCCGATCTCATGGCATACCATCTTCTGTGTTTCCCATGCATGTTTTGATGTAGGAAGATGCCCTTGTACCTGGAGATTTGAGACCCATGGGGTGGGTACCCCGTGGAGTTACTTTAAAGTATCTGGGTTTGCTCACCCAACCTCACCAATCCTCTCAGCCCCAAGAGTGTCCAGCCTTATGTCTCATCCAGCTGTGGGTCTAGATATGGTCGAACCAGGTGGCATCAGAGCCCCTGCACGGATTTTGTAAGAATTTCTCTCTCTTTCACTGTCTTTGTTTTGTGGGTTTTTTTAAGTAATTTATGTTTAGAATGGGGCTTGGCTGCTTTTCCCTGCTGTGTTTATGCCGCTTTACACACTCTTGATTCACTTGCAGAGAGATATCAATACATAGGTTTTCAGATTCATACTAGTCAGATATATTCTTGTGCGGTTACTAGGGGGTGTTGAGTCCAGTTCACTGAGCAGGGAGTAGGCCTTGTCTATTACATATTTGGCTTATGGAGCGGTCTCTGAGCTAATTTCAAACCCTTGTTTTATGCATCACCCCACTTCACCTTTCCCGTTAAGCAGCCATAGTGTGTCTTCTAAAGGTGTGACTCTGTTCTGTTTTGTAATTCAGTTCAAGTGTAGCGATTTTGACATTCCCTCTATAAGCGATATCTTAGGATAAGTGTCTTTTTCTGTGTGACTTATTTCACTTAGAATCATCGTCGCTAAATCCACTCATCATGCTGCTAACTAGCCTTATGACATTGATTTCATGGCTGAGTGATATTCCATTGTGCCAAGTACCACCATTTGTTTATCCATTTTTCTCTTTCCTGGGATATTGAAGGTGTACCGAAGTGGAGGTTCTTGGAAACAGAGCAGCCGTAAAGTTCGGGGTGCCTGTGTCTTGTTGATTTTTCGTTTTCCCAATTTATACGCCCATGAGTGGAAGTGCCCTATGCTCTCTAAGCTGTGTTTATTACTTGTTTCAGGACACACCGTACACTTCTCCAGAGTGCCTGTTGGCAATTTACGTCCCGCCCATCAGCTTAGCAAGGCTTCCATGTCTCCATGGCCTGTCCTGCTTTTCTGGTTTTTAAACTTTTTCAGCATGGCCCTTTTGACCGAGGACAAGCGAGAAATCCTTGTAGTGCTGATTTGCCCTTCCGGCTTGCTTGGTTGGCCAAAAAGGGCGTATGCGTTTTTTCCTGAATATATTCAGGAAAAAACGCATACGCCCTTTTTGGCCATGGGCATCATTGTCAACGTTTTGCCGCTTTTCATGTGCTTTACAGGCGAGTCAAATCTACCTCCTGAAATCTGTTTCCTGCAAATCTGCCTTGCTTTCAAATCCTCTTCGTTGCCTTCCCTCCATATATTTGTGGACGAGAGTTCTCATTGATAACTCTGCACGTTTGTGAATTGCAGTGCCCCTGAGCTCCATTTGTCTCCTCGCTTTTTTGGGAGCTGGCCGCAAAAGCGCAGGATTGCTTCAGGCCCTATTTTGGTTCTGGGGGGCAGGCTGAGCCTGTGGTTCATTCTTCTTCCTGATGGGAAAATGGAGTGACCTGTGCCTGTCCCAACACCTAGGGCTAGTCTCTCGTTGGTTCCCCGTCTTCCCGTTCATCCTCAGGACAAATTGCAACCTGTACGAAACAGGAGGTTAAAGGTGCTGATTCTACAAGTAGGGAGATGTTTAGTCAAGCACCTAGAATGGCGAACCCGAGCACAAGGAGAGGAGAAATGAGCTGCGTTTTAGAAGCCTTTCCCGATCTCACGGCATACAATTCTCTGTGTTTCCCATGCATGTTTGGATGTAGGAAGATGCCCTTTTACCTGGAGATTTGAGACCCATGGGGTGGGTACCCCGCAGTATTACTTTAAAGTATCTGCGTTTGCTCACCCAACCTCACCAATCCTCTCAGCCCCAAGAGTGTCCAGCCTTATGTCTCATCCAGCTGTGGGTCTAGATATGGTCAATCCAGGTTGCATCAGAGACCCTGAACGGATTTTGTAAGAATTTCTCTCTCTTTCACTGTCTTTGTTTTGTGGGTTTTTTTAAGTTATTTATGTTTAGAATGGAGCTTGGCTGCTTTTCCCTGCTGTGTTTATGCCGCTTTACACCCTCTTGATTCACTTGCAGAGAGATATCGATACATAGGTTTTCATATTCTTACTAGTCAGATATATTCTTGTGCGGTGACTAGGGGGTGTTGAGTCCAGTTCACTGAGCAGGGAGTAGGCCTTGTCTATTACATATTTGGCTTATGGAGCGGTGTCTGAGCTAATTTCAAACCCCTGTTTTATGTATCACCCCACCTCACCTTTTCCGTTAAGCAGCCATAGTGTGTCTTCTAAAGGTGTGACTCTGTTCTGTTTTGTAATTTAGTTCAAGTGTAGCGATTTTGACATTCCCTCTATAAGCGATATCTTAGGATAAGTGTCTTTTTCTGTGTGACTTATTTCACTTAGAATCATCGTCACTAAATCCACTCATCATGGTGCTAACTAGCCTTATGACACTGATTTCATGGCAGAGTGATATTCCATTGTGCCAAGTACCACCATTTGTCTATCCATTTTTCTCTTTCCTGGGATATTGAAGGCGTAACAAAGTGGAGGTTCTTGGAAACAGAGCAGCCGTAAAGTTCGGGGTGCCTGTGTCTTGTTGATTTTTAGTTTTCCCAATTTATACGCCCATGAGTGGAAGTGCCCTATGCTCTCTAAGCTGTGTTTATTACTTGTTTCAGGACACACCGTACACTTCTCCAGAGTTCCTGTTGGCAATTTACATCCCGCCCATCAGCGTAGCAAGGCTCCCATGTCTCCATGGCCTGTCCTGCTTTTCTGGTTTTTACACTTTGTTCAGCATGGCCCTTTTGACCGAGGGCAAGCAAGACTTCTTTGTAGCGCTGATTTGCCCTTCCGGCTTGCTTGGTTGGCCAAAAAGGGCGTATGCGATTTTTCCTGAATATATTCAGGAAAAAACGCATACGCCCTTTTTGGCCAAGGGCATCATTGTCAACGTTTTGCCGCTTTTCATGTGCTTTAAAGGCGAGTCGAATCTACCTCCTGAAATCTGTTTCCTGCAAATCTGCCTTGCTTTCAAATCCTCTTCGTTGCCTTCCCTCAATATATTTGTGGACGAGAGTTCTCATTTATAACTCTGCACGTTTGTGAATTGCAGTGCCCCTGAGCTCCATTTGTCTCCTCGCTTTTTTGGGAGCTTGCCGAAAAGTGCAGGATTGTTTCAGGCCCTATTCGGCTTCCAGGGGGCAGGCGGAGCCTGTGGTTCATTCTTCTTCCTGATGGGAAAATGGAGTGACCTGTGCCTGTCCCAACACCTAGGGTTTGTCTCTCGTTGGTTCCCCGTCTTCCCGTTCATCCTCAGGACAAATTACAACCTGTACGAAACAGGAGGTTAAAGGTGCTGATTCTCCAAGTAGGGAGATGGTTAGTCAAGCGGCTGGAATGGCGAACCCGAGCACAAGGAGAGGAGAAATGAGGTGCGTTTTAGAAACCTTTCCCGATCTCATGGCATACCATCTTCTGTGTTTCCCATGCATGTTTTGATGTAGGAAGATGCCCTTGTACCTGGAGATTTGAGACCCAAGGGGTGGGTACCCCGTGGAGTTACTTTAAAGTATCTGGGTTTGCTCACCCAACCTCACCAATCCTCTCAGCCCCAAGAGTGTCCAGCCTTATGTCTCATCCAACTGTGGGTCTAGATATGGTCAATCCAGGTTGCATCAGAGACCCTGAACGGATTTTGTAAGAATTTCTCTCTCTTTCACTGTCTTTGTTTTGTGGGTTTTTTTAACTAATTTATGATTAGAATGGGTCTTGGCTGCTTTTCCCTGCTGTGTTTATGCCGCTTACACCCTCTTGATTCACTTGCAGAGAGATATCGATACATAGGTTTTCAGATTCTTACGAGTCAGATATATTCTTGTGCGGTGACTAGGGGGTGTTGAGTCTAGTTTACTGAGCAGGGAGTAGGCCTTGTCTATTACATATTTGGCTTATGGAGCGGTCTCTGAGCTAAGTTCAAACCCTTGTTTTATGCATCACCCCACCTCACCTTTCCCGTTAAGCAGCCATAGTGTGTCTTCTAAAGGTGTGACTCTGTTCTGTTTTGTAATTCAGTTCAAGCGTAGCGATTTTGACATTCCCTCTATAAGCGATATCTTAGGATAAGTGTCTTTTTCTGTGTGACTTATTTCACTTAGAATCATCGTATCTAAATCCACTCATCATGCTGCTAACTAGCCTTATGACATTGATTTCATGGCTGAGTGATATTCCATTGTGCCAAGTACCACCATTTCTTTATCCATTTTTCTCTTTCTGGGATATTGAAGGTGTACGGAAGTGGAGGTTCTTGGAAACAGAGCAGCCGTAAAGGTTGCGGTGCTTGTGTCTTGTTGATTTTTAGTTTTCCAATGTATACGCCCATGAGTGGAAGTGCTCTATGCTCTCTAAGCTGTGTTTATTACTTTTTTCAGGACACACCGTACACTTCTCCAGAGTGCCTGTTGGCAATTTACATCCCGCCCATCAGCGTAGCAAGGCTCCCATGTCTCCATGGCCTGTCCTGCTTTTATGGTTTTTACACTTTTTTAAGAATGTCCCTTTTGACCGATGGCAAGCGAGATTTCTTTGTAGCGCTGATTTGCCCTTCCGGCTTGCTTGGTTGGCCAAAAAGGGCGTATGCGTTTTTTCCTGAATATATTCAGGAAAAAACGCATACGCGCTTTTTGGCCAAGGGCATCATTGTCAACGTTTTGCCGCTTTTCATGTGCTTTAAAGGCGAGTCGAATCTACCTCCTGAAATCTGTTTCCTGCAAATCTGCCTTGCTTTCAAATCCTCTTCGTTGCCTTCCCTCAATATATTTGTGGACGAGAGTTCTCATTTATTACTCTGCACGTTTGTGAATTGCAGTGCCCCTGAGCTCCATTTGTCTACTCGCTTTTTTGGGAGCTGGCCGCAAAAGCGCAGGATTGCTTCAGGCCCTATTTGGTTTTGGGGGGCAGGCTGAGCCTGTGGTTCATTCTTCTTCCTGATGGGAAAATGGAGTGACCTGTGCCTGTCTCAACACCTAGGGCTAGTCTCTCTTTGGTTCCCCGTCTTCCCGTTCATCCTCAGGAAAATTGCAACCTGTACGATACAGGAGTTTAAAGATGCTGATTCTCCAAGTAGGGAGATGGTTAATCAAGTGGCTGAAATGGGGAACCCGAGCACAAGGAGAGGAGAAATGAGGTGCGTTTTAGAAACCTTTCCCGATCTCACGGCATACCATCTTCTGGGTTTCACATGCATGTTTTGATGTAGTAAGATTCCCTTGTACCTGGAGATTTGAGACCCATGGTGTGGGTACCCCGCGGTATTACTTTAAAGTATCTGCGTTTGCTCACCCAACCTCACCAATCCTCTCAGCCCCAAGAGTGTCCAGCCTTATGTCTCATCCAGCTGTGGGTCTAGATATGGTCAATCCAGGTTGCATCAGAGACCCTGAACGGATTTTGTAAGAATTCCTCTCTCTTTCACTGTCTTTGTTTTGTGGGTTTTTTTAAGTAATTTATGTTTAGAATGGGTCTTGGCTGCTTTTCCCTGCTGTGTTTATGCCACTTTACACCCTCTTGATTCACTTGCAGAGAGATATCGATACATAGGTTTTCAGATTCTTACTAGTCAGATATATTCTTGTGCGGTGACTAGGGGGTGTTGAGTCCAGTTCACTGAGCAGGGAGTAGGCCTTGTCTATTACATATTTGGCTTATGGAGCGGTCTCTGAGCTAACTTCAAAACCTTGTTTTATGCATCACCCCACCTCACCTTTCCGGTTAAGCAGCCATAGTGTGTCTTCTAAAGGTGTGACTCTGTTCTGTTTTGTAATTCAGTTCAAGTGTAGCGATTTTGACATTCCCTCTATAAGCGATATCTTAGGATAAGTGTCTTTTTCTGTGTGATTTATTTCACTTAGAATCATCGTCGCTAAATCCACTCATCATGCTGCTAACTAGCCTTATGACATTGATTTCATGGCTGAGTGATATTCCATTGTGCCAAGTACCACCATTTCTTTATCCATTTTTCTCTTTCCTGGGATATTGAAGGTGTACTGAAGTGGAGGTTCTTGGAAACAGAGCAGCCGTAAAGTTTGGGGTGCCTGTGTCTTGTTGATTTTTAGTTTTCCCAATTTATACGCCCATGAGTGGAAGTGCCCTATGCTCTCTAAGCTGTGTTTATTACTTGTTTCAGGACACACCGTACACTTCTCCAGAGTGCCTGTTGGCAATTTACATCCCGCCCATCAGCGTAGCAAGGCTCCCATGTCTCCATGGCCTGTCCTGCTTTTCTGGTTTTTACACTTTTTTCAGCATGGCATTTTTGACCGAGGCAAGCGAGACTTCTTTGGAGCACTGATTTGCCCTTCCGGCTTGCTTGGTTGGCCAAAAAGGGCGTATGCGATTTTTCCTGAATATATTCAGGAAAAAACGCATACGCCCTTTTTGGCCAAGGGCATCATTGTCAACGTTTTGCCGCTTTTCATGTGCTTTAAAGGCGAGTCGAATCTACCTCCTGAAATCTGTTTCCTGCAAATCTGCTTTGCTTTCAAATCCTCTTCGTTGCCTTCCCTCAATATATTTGTGGACGAGAGTTCTCATTGATAACTCTGCACGTTTGTGAATTGCAGTGCCCCTGAGCTCCATTTGTCTACTCGCTTTTTTGGGAGCTGGCCGCAAAAGCGCAGGATTGCTTCAGGCCCTATTTTGGTTCTGGGGTCAGGCTGAGCCTGTGATTCATTCTTCTTCCTGATGGGAAAATGGAGTGACCTGTGCCTGTCCCAACACCTAGGGCTAGTCTCCCGTTTGTTGCCCGTCTTCCCGTTCATCCTCAGGACAAATTGCAACCTGTACGAAACAGGAGGTTAAAGGTGCTGATTCTACAAGTAGGGAGATGTTTAGTCAAGCGCCTAGCATGGCGAACCCGAGCACAAGGAGAGGAGAAATGAGGTGCGTTTTAGAAGCCTTTCCCGATCTCACGGCATACCATCTTCTGGGTTTCCCATGCATGTTTGGATGTAGGAAGATGCCCTTGTACCTGGAGATTTGAGACCCATGGTGTGGGTACCCCACGGTATTACTTTAAAGTATCTGCGTTTGCTCACCCAACCTCACCAATCCTCTCAGCCCCAAGAGTGTCCAGCCTTATGTCTCATCCAGCTGTGGGTCTAGATATGGTCAATCCATGTTGCATCAGAGACCCTGAACGGATTTTGTAAGAATTTCTCTCTCTTTCACTCTCTTTGTTTTGTGGGATGTTTAAAGGAATTTATGTTTAGAATGGGTCTTGGCTGCTTTTCCCTGCTGTGTTTATGCCGCTTTACACCCTCTTGATTCACTTGCAGAGAGATATCGATACATAGGTTTTCAGATTCTTACTAGTCAGATATATTCTTGTGCGGTGACTAGGGGGTGTTGAGTCCAGTTCACTGAACAGGGAGTAGGCCTTGTCTATTACATATTTGGCTTATGGAGTGGTCTCTGAGCTAATTTCAAACCCCTGTTTTATGTATCACCCCACCTCACCTTTTCCGTTAAGCAGCCATAGTGTGTCTTCTAAAGGTGTGACTCTGTTCTGTTTTGTAATTCAGTTCAAGTGTAGCGATTTTGACATTCCCTCTATAAGCGATATCTTAGGATAAGTGTCTTTTTCTGTGTGACTTATTTCACTTAGAATTATCGTCGCTAAATCCACTCATCATGGTGCTAACTAGCCTTATGACACTGATTTCATGGCTGAGTGATATTCCATTGTGCCAAGTACCACCATTTCTTTATCCATTTTTCTCTTTCCTGGGATATTGCAGGCGTAACAAAGTGGAGGTTCTTGGAAACAGAGCAGCCGTAAAGTTCTGGGTGCCTGTGTCTTGTTGATTTTTAGTTTTCCCAATTGATACGCCCATGAGTGGAAGTGCCCTATGCTCTCTAAGCTGTGTTTATTACTTGTTTCAGGACACACCGTACACTTCTCCAGAGTGCCTGTTGGCAATTTACGTCCCGCCCATCAGCTTAGCAAGGCTTCCATGTCTCCATGGCCTGTCCTGCTTTTCTGGTTTTTACACTTTTTCAGCATGGCCCTTTTGACCGAGGTCAAGCGAGACTTCTTTGTAGCGCTGATTTGCCCTTCTGGCTTGCTTGGTTGGCCAAAAAGGGCGTATGCCTTTTTTCCTGAATATATTCAGGAAAAAACGCATACGCCCTTTTTGGCCAAGGGCATCATTATCAACGTTTTGCCACTTTTCATGTGCTTTAAAGGCGAGTCGAATCTACCTCCTGAAATCGGTTTCTTGCAAATCTGCCTTGCTTTCAAATCCTCTTCGTTGCCTTCCCTCAATATATTTGTGGACGAGAGTTCTCATTTATAACTCTGCACGTTTGTGAATTGCAGTGCCCCTGAGCTCCATTTGTCTACTCGCTTTTTTGGGAGCTGGCCGCAAAAGAGCAGGATTACTTCAGGCCCTATTTTGGTTCTTGGGAGCAGGCTGAGCCTGTGGTTCATTCTTCTTCCTGATGGGAAAATGGAGTGATCTGTGCCTGTCCCAAAACCTAGGGCTAGTCTCTCGTTGGTTGCCCGTCTTCCCGTTCATCCTCAGGACAAATTGCAACCTGTACGAAACAGGAGGTTAAAGGTGCTGATTCTCCAAGTAGGGAGATGGTTAGTCAAGCGGCTGGAATGACGAACCCGAGCACAAAGAGAGGAGAAATGAGGTGCCTTTTAGAAACCTTTCCCGATCTCACGGCTCACCATCTTCTGGGTTTCCCATGTATGTTTTGATGTAGGAAGATGCCCTTGTACCTGGAGATTTGAGACCCATGGGGGGGGGGACCCCGCGGTATTATTTTAAAGTATCTGCGTTTGCTCACCCAACCTCACCAATCCTCTCAGCCCCTAGAGTGTCCAGCCTTATGTCTCATCCAGCTGTGGGTCTAGATATGGTCAATCCAGGTTGCATCAGAGACCCTGAACGGATTTTGTAAGAATTTCTCTCTCTTTCACTGTCTTTGTTTTGTGGGTTTTCAAAAAGTTATTTATGTTTAGAATGGGGTTTGGCTCCTTTTCCCTGCTGTGTTTATGCCGTTTTACAGCCTCTTGATTCACTCGCAGAGAGATATCGATACATAGATTTTCAGATTCTTACTAGTCAGATATATTCTTGTGCGGTGACTAGGGGGTGTTGAGTCCAGATCACTGAGCAGGGAGTAGGCCTTGTCTATTACATATTTGGCTTATGGAACGGTCTCTGAACTAATTTCAGACCCTTGTTTTATGCATCACCCCACCTCACCTTTCCCATTAAGAAGCCATAGTGTGTCTTCTAAAGGTGTGACTCTGTTCTGTTTTGTAATTCAGTTCAAGTGTAGCGATTTTGACATTCCCTCTATAAGCGATATCTTAGGATAAGTGTCTTTTCTGTGTGACTTATTTCACTTAGAATCATCGTACGTAAATTCACTCATCATGCTGCTAACTAGCCTTATGACATTGATTTCATGGCTGACTGATATTCCATTGTGCCAAGTACCACCATTTGTTTATCCATTTTTCTCTTACCTGGGATATTGAAGGTGTACCGAAGTGGAGGTTCTTGGAAACAGAGCAGCCGTAAAGTTTGGGGTGCCTGTGTGTTGTTGGTTTTTAGTTTTCCCAATTTATACGCCCATGAGTGGAAGTGCCCTATGCTCTCTAAGCTGTGTTTATTACTTGTTTCAGGACACACCGTACACTTCTCCAGAGTGCCTGTTGGCAATTTACATCCCACCCATCAGTGTAGCAAGGCTCCCCTGTCTACATGGCCTGTCCTGTTTTTCTGGTTTTTACAGTTTGTTCAGCATGGCCCTTTTTACCGAGGGCATGCGAGACTTCTTTGTAACGCTGATTTGCCCTTCCGGCTTGCTTGGTTGGCCAAAAAGGGCGTATGCGTTTTTTCCTGAATATATTCAGGAAAGAACGCATACGCCCTTTTTGGCCAAGGGCATCATTGTCACCCTTTTGCGGCTTTTCATTTGCTTTAAAGGCGAGTCGAATCTACCTCGTGAAATCTGTTTCCTGCAAATCTGCCTTGCTTTCAAATCCTCTTCGTTGCCTTCCCTCAATATATTTGTGGACGAGAGTTCTCATTTATAACTCTGTAGTTTTGTGAATTGCAGTGCCCCTGAGCTCCATTTGTCTACTCGCTTTTTTGGGAGCTGGCCGCAAAAACGCAGGATTGCTTCAGGCCCTATTTTGGTTCTGGGGGGCAGGCTGAGCCTGTGGTTCATTCTTCTTCCTGATGGGAAAATGGAGTGACCTGTGCCTGTCCCAACACCTAGGGCTAGTCTCTCGTTGGTTCCCCGTCTTCCCGTGCATCCTCAGGACAAATTGCAACCTGGACGAAACAGGAGGTTAAAGGTGCTGATTCTCCAAGTAGGGAGATGGTTAGTCAAGCAGCTGGAATGGCGAACCCGAGCACAAGGAGAGAAGTAATGAGGTGCGTTTTAGAAACCTTTCCCGATCCCACGGCATACCATCTTCTGGGTTTCCCATGCATGTTTTGATGTAGGAAGATGCCCTTGTACCTGGAGATTTGAGACCCATGGGGTGGGTACCCTGCGGTATTACTTTAAATTATCTTCGTTTGCTCACCCAACCTCACCAATCCTCTCAGCCCCAAGAGTGTCCAGCCTTATGTCTCATCCAGCTGTGGGTCTAGATATGGTCAATCCAGGTGGCATAAGAGCCCCTGAACTGATTTTGTAAGAATTTCTCTCTCTTTCTCTGTCTTTGTTTTGTGGGTTTTTTAAAGTAATTTATGTTTAGAATGGGGCTTGGCTGCTTTTCCCTGCTGTGTTGATGCCGCTTTACACCGTCTTGATTCACTTGCAGAGAGATATCGATACATAGGTTTTCAGATTCTTACTAGTCAGATATATTCTTGTGCGGTGACTAGGGGGTGTTGAGTCCAGTTCACTGAGCAGGGAGTAGGCCTTGTCTATTACATATTTGGCTTATGGAGCGGTCTCTGAGCTAATTTCAAACCCTTGTTTTATGCATCACCCCACCTCACCTTTCCCGTTAAGCAGCCATAGTGTGTCTTCTAAAGGTGTGACTCTGTTCTGTTTTGTAATTCAGTTCAAGTGTAGCGATTTTGACATTCCCTCTATAAGCGATATCTTAGGATAAGTGTCTTTTTCTGTGTGACTTATTTCACGTAGAATCATTGTCGCTAAATCCACTCATCATGCTGCTAACTAGCCTTATGACACTGATTTCAGGGCTGAGTGATATTCCATTGTACATAAGTACCACAACTTGGTTATCCATTTTTCTCTTTCTGAGGATATTTATGGTGTCCCTGAGTCGTGGTTATTTTAAAGAGAGCAGCCCTAAACTTTGGGGTCCCTGTCTTGTCGATTTTTTTTCCCGAATATATACCTCCATGAGTGGAAGTACCGTATGCTCTGTAGCTCTGTTTTATAGATGTTTTAGGCAACACCGTACACTTGTCCAGTGTGGCTGTTACCAATATACATCCCGTACATCAGCGTAAAATGGCTCCCTTTTCTCCTTGGCCTCTCCTACATTTTTGGTTTTCATAGTTTTCCAGGATGGCCCTTTTGATGGATGGGAAGTGAGACTTCTTTGTAGTGCTGACTTGCATTGCCCGCTTCTTTGGTTGGCCAAAAAGGGCGTATGCGTTTTTTCCTGAATATGTTCAGGAAAAAACGCATACGCCCTTTTTGGCCAAGTGCACCATTGTCGACGTTTTGCCACTTTCCATGTGATTTAAAGGCGAAGCCAATCTACCTCTTGAAAACTGTTTCCTGAAATTCTGCCTTGCTTTCAAATCCTTTGTTGCCTTCCTTCAATATATTTTTGGACGATAGTTATCATTTATAACTCTGCAGGTTTGTGAATTGCAGTGCCCCTGAGCTCCATTTGTCAACTCGCTTTTTTGGGAGCTGGCCGCAAAAGCGCAAGATTGCTTCAGGCCCTATTCTGGTTCCGTGGGACAGGCTGAGCCTGTGGTTAATTCTTCTTCCTGATGGGAAATTAGAGTGACCTTTGCCTGTCCCTAACACCTAGAGGTACTCTCTCATTGGTTCCCCCTCTTCCCGTTCTTCCTGAGGACAAATGGCAAAGTGTACGAAACAGGAGGTTAAAGGTGCTGAGTCTCCAATGGGGAGATTGGTAGTAAAGCAGCTGGAATGGCGAACCCGAGCACAATGAGAGGAGAAATGAGGTGCGTTTTAGTAACCTTTCCCGATCCCACGGCATACCATCCTCTGGGTTTCCCATGCATGTTTTCGCTGTAGGAAGATGCCCTTGACCCTGGAGATTTGGGACCCATAGAATGGGTACCACACAGTATTACTTTAAAGGTTCTACATTTGCTCACCCAACCTCACCAATCCTCTCAGCCCCAGGAGTGTCCAGCCTTTTGTCTCATCCAGCTGTGGGTCTAAATGTGGTCAATGTAGGTTGCATCATGTCCCCTGAACGAATTTTGTAACATTTTCTTTCTGTGTCTTTTTTTTTTTTTAATTTATTTTTATCATTTGGTAAAGGTGATTTTCAATGCTGTCTTTCTTGCTGCTGCACATCCACTTGTTTCACTTACAGAGAGACATCCGTAAATTCTTTTAAGATTCTTACCCGTCGTATATATTCTTTTCTGGTGACTAGAGTGTGCTGAGTCCACTTCTTGAGCTATAGAGTAGATTTTGTCGATTACCTATTTCATCTTTGGAATGGTATCTGTGTTAATTTCAACCCTCTGGTTTATGTCTCACCCCACCCCACCTTTCCACTTTATCAGCCATAAGTGTGTTTTGTAAATATGTGACCCTGTTTCTGTTTTGTAATTTAGTTCATGTGTATCTATTTTATATTCCACCTATAAATAGTATCTTGTGCTAAGTGTCATTTTGTGTCTGACTTTTGTCACTTAGAATGATCTTATCTAAATCCACTCGAGTTGCTGCAACTGGCCTTATTTCATTGATTTCCTAGCTGAGTACTATTCCATTGTACATAAGTACCATATCGTCTTTATCCATTTTTTCCTTCCAAGGACATTTATATTGTTTCCAAGTCGAGGATCCTGCAAAAGTGCTGCATTAATAGTTGAAGTTCCTGTGTCCTGTTGATTTATGGTTATCCCAAAATATATCCCCAGGAGTGGTAGTGCCGTATGCTCTGTAACTCTATTGTTTTTTAATTAATTAAGTAATTAATTTTGCCTGTGTTGGGTCTTCCTTATTTCGTGTGGGGTTTCTCTAGTTGCAGGAAGTCGGGGCTACTTTTCGTTGAAGTGTGTGTGCTTCTCATTGCCGTGACTTCTCTTCTTGTGGTGCACTGGCTTTAGGCGTCAGGATTCAGTAGTTGTGGCTCACGGGCTCTAGAGCACAGGCTCAGTAGTTGTGGTGCATTGGTTTAGTTGCTCCGTGGCATGTGTTATCTTTCTGGACTTGGGCTCGATCCCGTGTCCTCTGCCTTGGCAGTTGGAGTCTTAATGTCTGAACCACCAGGAAGTCCCTGTAGCTCTATTTTTTAGAATCTTTAGGAAACATCATACCCTTCTCCAGCGTGGCTGTTAGCAATTGACATTCCCACCAACAGCGTAGCAGGGTTCCATTTTCTCCACATCCTCTCCTCCATTTGTTGTTTTTACACTTTGTGAGGTTGGCCATTCTGACTGGGGCAAAGTGCTACATCTTTGTCGTGTTGATTTGTGTTTCCCGCATGTTTGCTTGGCCACAAAGGTCGTATGGGTTTCAACCTGTACACCCTTTTTGGCCAACTGAATCATAAGCAATATTGAGCAGCTTTCATGTGCTTTAACGGCAAGTCCAATCTACCTCTTGCAATCCGGTTCCTGCAATTCTGCCTTGTTTTCAAGTTCTTTTCAGTTACTTACCCCAAGACATTTTTCTACAATAGTTGTCACTTACAACTTTGCAGGCGTTGTGGATTGCAGTGCCCCTGAGCAAGTGTCTTCAACTTGTTTCTGAAACCGTCCACAAAGTGGCAGGATTGCTTCAAGCCCCATTCTGGTTACAGGGGCAGCCTGAGCCTTTAGGAAATTCCTCTTCCTGATTGGAAATTAGAGTGTCATGTGCTGTCCAAATACATAGAGCTTATTTCTCATTCCTTCCCCCCTTTTCCCTTTCATCCTCCCGACGAATTCCAAGCCTTGCATGACCAGCTGTTGGGTGTGCTGACTTCCCCAGGTGGGGAGACTCTAAGGAAAGAGGCTGGAGCAGGGAACCCTCCCCCAGGACATGTGGAGATAAGGTGACTTTTCCAAACTCTTCCCGCCCATATGGCCCCCCATCCTTTGGGGTTCTGTCCGGACACCCCATGGTTTTCAGCGGTGTGGGGCTCTGGCGCCGCCCTGCAGGGAGCAGCCCTGCTACCCGTGCCTGCAGCGCAGCCTGCTGGTCTCTCCATCCTGCCATTGGGCACAGTCTTCCACCTTCCCTGCTGCCTCGAATGATCTGTCTCCACACTGTCCGGCGATCAGCCCCTCCTCCCCACCGCCATCACCCCCCGCTCCACACCCCTCCTCCAGCCTCAGGGATGACCCAGGACTGGGCTGCCCGCCTGCCCACCCTTGGTCTGTGTCCTCAATCCACCTGTGCAGACAGGTGAGGGTTCCCTCCAGAGGCTCCCAAACACTTCAGCCCTACATCCTCCCCGGGGTCGGCCCACATTCTGTCGTGATGTTCCACCCTCACTAAGCCCCTGACTACATGGCAAGGGCAGGCATCGGGCTTGCTGCGTGCACTGCTGTGCGTCCTGCTGTATACACAGGCATGACCCTGCCCCAGGGTGCAGGAAAGGCAGCTCTACCTCGGGATGTGGGGAGATGGACTGACCACAGGGCGAACGTCAGCTCTCAGCTCACCAGGCAAGGGCAGCCGGGTTCTCACTCCTTGGACCCTTTCTCACCCAGCCTGACCATGACCCGGCTTTGTTCCCACACACGTTGTCCCTCCATTGGCCTCGTTCTTGGAAGCAGAGCAGGACAGTGTGGTCAGCGGTCACAGGCTGAGACACACAGACACTGGCTGACCCGCGTGCACCCATGCTGACCACACGGAACGGGCACTGCACCAGGGCCTGTGTGGTGTGGGTTCACCAGCCCACAGAGAGGCCGGGCCTCTGCTCCTGGCTCTAGGAGGTCACCTTGAGTCTTTTGGGAGTGTCCATGCTCCATGGGCCTCGCTCCAGGCTGGTCTGTGCTGACGGCGTGATACACGGTGGGGCTTCCTGAGTTGCCCCCAGAGGCTGGAGGCCAAGGTCAGGCACATGGTGGTCCCCACATTGACGTGACAGACCCCAATAAACCCTGCACTTCAGGACTCAGGTGGGCTTCCCTGGGCTGCCACAGCCGAGGAAGGTGGACCTTGCTCATCCCCCCATCCTTGCTGATTTTAACTTGCATCCTTCAGCATAATGAACCCTGAGTATAACATCTTCAGGGAATTCTGGGAGCCTCCAAGAAAAAAGAAGCCGGGGAGGGGGTCTCTGGGTCCCCGACTCTGCAGGTGGGGTCAGAAGTCGGTGGGGAGGATCTTGGGGCCCTGGAATCTGAAGGGCCCCTCTACCAGGGGAGGGTAGGAGACCCCGGATGGAAGTTAAACTGAGTCCAAGGCCCTCCTGGGTAGGAGGCATCCTAGCCCCGGGGATCCTGAAGAGGCTGGCTCCCTCCTCCCCTCCGCCTCCAGGCCTGGTCCTTGCTCTTGAGAAATTCCCTAGGGTGGAGTCCTGGTGCTGGAGGTGCCCCGATGCTGTGGCCTCCTGAGCCTCCAGTGAGGATAATGGGATTGGGGGAAGACTTGTTCACAGAAAGGGAGCTTCTGCCAGAACAAAGCCTGGGTCTCCTGTCCCCGACCCCAGGTGCACTGGGGAAGGAATGTGAGAGTGAGACTCCCTCCCCTCCCGAGACACACAGGACACATGGGCCCTGGTCACTGGACTCCCACACAATATTAAAATCTCCCACGTAGGCCTGATGGATGAGAGACACTATTTAAAGTCTATTAATGGGGTCAGGGGGGCCCAGGGAGTGAGGCTGATGTGGGGAGAGTTGGAAAATCACCCAAGGACATGCTCTTCCTGCAGCGACCCCCCAGGTGAGCCCAGGTGGAGGTGGACCCATCAAGTCAGAGCCCACATCCTGGGTCTTTGGGGGACAAATAGCCAAGCACCCCCAGTTCTTGCCTTCACCTGTTGCAGTTAGGGCCTGCCCTGTCTTCTTCATGGTCGAATTCTCACCCCTCCCAGAAGCCCTCTTGGGGGTTAATGCGATGGGGGTGTCCATGGCAGGACTGGAGGGTCTGTGGTGGGCTGGAGGCCACGTGGCAGGCAGGAGGGCTCCCACCCATCCTGCCGGTCCCCACCTCCTGGTCATAGGCCCGCACAGAGTCCACCAGGCTGTGGATGTGCTAGAAGGTGCAGAGGTCCAGGGACCGGTCCAGCCCATGCAGGTGTCTGATCACTGAGCGGTCAGTGTGGAGTGTTCACAGGGAGCCCTGGCCGTGCTCGCACTCTCCCGTGAAGGACACATCAGCGTGGTCCCTGGAATGACCGGGAGGTCAGCCAGAAGCGCTCCCCACCCAACCTCACTGTTACCACCAGAAACAAGAGGCAACTCCGTGCAGAAAGACAGAACATCACCAGCCTGATGCTGTCCTGAGGAAGATCGGCTGGCATCTGGGAACTGGGTGCTATAGTGGGTTGAATGGGGGTCCCCCAGAAGTTATGTCCACGTCATGCCCCCCAGAATCTGAGAATGGAACCTTATTTGGAAGTAGGGTCTTTTCAGGTATAATTAGTTACGGATCTGAAGATGAGGTCATCCTGGATCAGGGTGGCCCTAAATCAGTGCCAGTGTCCTTCTAAGAGACAAGCGGAGAGACACAGACACACAGGAGACACCATGTGAAGACGGAGGTAGAGACGGGAGGAATGCGGCCACAAGCCCAGGGATGCCTGGAGCCTCCAGAAGCTGGAAGAGGCAGGCAGGACCCTCCCCTGGAGCCTCTGGAGGGAGAGCGGCCCTGGGACACCTTGACCTCAGACGTCTGGTCTCCAGGACTGAGAGAGGACAGGTTTCTGTTGCTCTGAGCCTCCGTTTGTGGTCGTTTATTACAGCTGCCCCAGGAAGCTAATGCAGCTGGTGAGCAGCTCCCTTCCCTGATCTAAACCCTCCCTCCTCCCTTTAGGGGCAGCTCCCTGCGCCTGTGCTGTTTGCACAAACCATGTGGTTCATGCTGAGCCCCGGCTCCCCTTCTGGGCACTGGCATTTTGGAGGGTGAGGGCATACAACACCACGTGACCAGCCCCCAGCCGGGTGCCAAGTCTCTAATGAGCCTCCCTGGGGGGACGGGGGTGGGGGTAACTGTCATGGTTCTGCCCTTCGTCGCTGGGGGAAGAGACATCCTAGAGACCCTCGAGGGAAGGAGTGGGCATGAAGGGTCATGAGGTGACCGGAGCAGGGGCCCTCCCTCCCGTGCATCCCTACTGCGTGCTGTGCCCCATCTCAGCTGTGAGCACACAAGCCACAAGCATGTGCTGGGTCCTGTGAGCCTCCCAACCAGTCCCTGAAGGTGAGGGCGGCCCTGCAAACCCCAGCTCTTTCCTCCACGTCTAGTAGGTGGAAGACCCACTTCTCCTTGCCATTCCAGAAGCAGTTCTGGGGCTGTCCTGGGAGGGCTTCTGGGGTTATGCGGGCTGAGCCCCTATTGCTAAGTCCCCACTTCCCCACAAGAACGTCCAGAGCAACCTGTTTGCCCTGTTGCCTGAATGCCCCCCCACCAGTTTTCTCAGGAAAGAATCAGGGGGTTCCGTAGCAGCGTCTGCAGGCAGCTCTGCATCTGGGCCTACGTTCACATCTTCTGTGTAAACACCGAGAACCTTCCCTGACACGTGCCCCAGCTGACCACCTCCGCATGCCGACCACAGGCCCCAGTGCGGGCGTCAGACTGACCGCCCGTCTCAGCCTCCTCCTCTTGTTGTCAGAGCTGCTCCAGGTCCTGCTCAGAACCCGTGGACCCACCTTTCACAGGGCTGTCCTCCACCCCCCAACTTCGGCAGGAGTTCACCTAAGTATTTAAGTTAAGGGGTCCAGAGATAAGAAAGGAAGCTACAAACAAACAGATGAAACCAGCTGGGACCAAGATGGCAACGAATGTGACCTCCAACAGACCCTGAGTCTCATCACATGTTGAATTTACTATATCAGCATATTAAGTGACACACCTATCAGTGGCCATGACTGGACTTGAAGGACCAAAGACGGGTGAAAGGAGGTGGTACCCCACTCGCTTGGGAAAATCCCTGCCCCTTCCCCGGAAGGCCTCTTCATCCCCATCATTAGCCTCATTCCTCCTCCCTTTGTCTTTACCCTTTAAAATTAAACCACTCTCTCCAGGAGGGCGAGAAGTTGGTCTGTGAACTTCGTTCCCATTTCTCCATTCTTTGGCCACTGAACAGAGCCTGTGCTGTGGTGGTCTCAGCTTTGGTTTTGTTATTTGCCTACTTGAACCCACATGGAAAAAGGAAACCTTCCCTGCTGAGGCAGAGCGCCTCGCCAGGCGAGGGCCCGAGCAGGGTCCATGTGACTTCACTTGGTAACAGTCTGTAAGGGGACGGTGGTCTCTGCCTGTGGGGTGGGGGCATGGCACACGTACAGCCACAGCACCGGCTCCGTGGACGGCACGGCCCCTCGTGGGCCTGGACCGTGTGCTCTCGTCCCCCCACGCCTGACACCCCCTGACATTCATGACGCGGTGACACTGGCTGCTGGGCATCCAGTCAGGAGGGACCAGGGGCAGCATCTGGTACCAGATCAGACGCGCCTTTTCACAGGCAGGGGACATAGGAGATATTAGGACTTTGTGTCTGGAAAACAAACCAAGCGGCTAGAAGGTGATCTGAGCTGTGGACGTGAAACCCACGTGCGAGGTGAGAGCTCCCACTGGACACTGGCTCGGGAGCTTCCACACAGGGGATGACCACACCAGTGCTTCCTGCCCGACCCCTCCATGCCTCCCTGGTGGGCACGGCTGGACCTGCGCTCCTCAGGATCCCCAACCCCGAGCCTGAAGGTCCGATGCTGGCAGGGCCTGGGGACGCGTGTGGTCACCCCACCAACGCTGCTTGGCTCCTCCTCCCCAGTGACCAGGGGAAGGCAGCCCCGTGGAGTATGAGGCCCTGCACAGGCAAAGCTCGCACACCCCCTCCTCAGGACTCCCGGCCCCGCCCTGCTTCCTCAGGCCCACCGTCTGCCCCTCCCAGTGCCCACATCCCACCGCCCCACATTCCTGGTGTGGACGTCCACATACACAAGCTGCTCCGTGTCCTCTTCCCACATGGGACACCCCCATCCCTGCTTCTTCCTAATGACGGCCTGGACCTCACCTGTTCTGGGCAGGAAGAGGGCTGAGGAGGAGGCCGGCCTGTCCTGTCTGCCTCCCAGGGGCCCAGACACAGGGTTCGGGGGCTGCTGGGCCTTGAGGTCTGGATGCTTCCAGGTGTGGGATGAACCTGCCACTGTCCACTGGAGCTGCCCCTTCCGAGATTCAGGAAACTGGGGGACCCACCAAACGGAGCCCATCCCCAGGCTCTGCTGCAAGTCTGCTCGGATTTGCTCTCCTGATCTTGAAGACAGACCTGCGGGAAACAGGGCCTGCGATTCCCATACTGACGGTGTTCTGTGGAATGTCCATTTTCCATTTCCCTTTCTACCCTGTTCTGAGGAAATTACTAGTCAATCCATGCTACCATCACCCGATAGTGACTGGGAAGCTGAGGCTCTGAGAAGCCAAGTAATCCAGCCAGAAGCACAGGTGTGGGACCACGGAGTGGGGTCTGCACCCGCCACCTGCCCAGGGGGACTGCCCACTCCCCGCAGCTTCCACACCTGTTCCCTTCACCCACACCCCCAGGACCAGCTCACAGAGCCTCCTCTTGGGGGGATTCACTTACCTTCTTCTAACAGGATCCGTCTCACTATCGTGTTCTGGGATCATCCGGAAGGCTTGTCACTCTGACGCAGGTTCAGCCGCACATCACCAGGGCAGCTTTCTTGGATCACACTCACCACCTGCACGTCCACTCCCAGCTCAGACCCAGAAGAACCCCCTCGGCCCCGAGCCCCATGGCTCTGCCTGGGCTCCCACCTCCCCCTGCCTGGTCCGTCCCTCTCATGTCCCCTGCAGTGTCACCAGGAGCTCCCACCTGCCCCAAGCAGGCTGTCTGCTCTGTCCTGGGGAGACCTCCCTGGTGTCAGGAGGAAGACACAAGAGGTACCCGTGGGGCCTCCCTCACGCAGCACAGTGGCCAGCACCCACCTACTGACCTCATCACTCTGGATGGACAGGGGTTCATAGGGCCCGCAGCATCTCCTGGTTCTCATTTCATCCCAGCACCGCCCACAGGGAAGTTGCTAAGCAACTCTGTGCCGGCTGCACAGAGAGGACGCTCATACACACGCCCCCCTTCCAGCACCCGGGGCTCTCGTGGTCAGGCCCCTCCCAGGATATGGAGCTCACCTGAGCAGGTACCCAGCAGCCCATGGGGCTCTCATGGTCAGGCCCCTCCCAGGATATGGAGCTCACCTGAGCAGGTACCCAGCAGCCCACAGGGTTCTCGTGGGCAGGCCCCTCCCTGGATATGGAGCTCCCCTGGGCAGGTACCCCGGCAGGGCTGGGCACACAGGAACCGTGCACATAGCCCTCATTGCAGAGCACCCCCAGCTCACCTGTTGCTCAGAGCTGACACAGAGCACCTCAGAGCAGGGCTTGAACTAACAAACAGCAGCTCCGACAGGTCTGTGACCCTGGGCTTCACTCTGTGTGGCCTCTCTCCGCCTGGTCTTCCAGGGGTTTCCACTGCAGCCGGGGCACCAGGCTTCTGTCTCCACCCACCACCCCTCCTCTCCCTGACTCCTGGGTTCCTCTCATTAGGAGAGGGTCTTCTTGAAGTTGTCTCCCACTCATGGACCAGATAAAATGATTAGAAAACAAGCCAGGGCTGCCGCCTCTTGTCTATCCTGACTCTCAGGACCCTACACCTGTTCCTTGGACCTGGCCGGTGCAGCAAGGCCCATTTTCTGCAACTCTGAGCCCCTGAGGGGCGAGGATTGGCTGACCTGGGCAGCCTGACTCGGTCGGCCAGCCCTCCACAGGTGTGCCTGGGTTGAGGTCAATATAAATACCCCTCCAGGCAGCAAAAGCCCCTGCAGCTGTGCCTGACGCCATATTCTCTGCCCCGTCAGCAGTCTCGGGGCTGGGCTGGTGGGAGGGAGTAGGGCCCACGGCTCTATGTGTGGCCCGGTGTGAGTGGGGCTCTGCTGGACTTTCTGCAGGAGTTGCCGGGCTGCCACCTGCTAAAGAAGAGGATGTGTCACCCATACCTGCTGCTGGAATTTCTACCCGGGCAGAGGTGAGGAAGGAAAAAAGCAGTGGGGGCTGGGACAGGAGGGGTACCTCACGCAGGGAAATGGAAAGCTTCCAGAAGAGTGCCCGGGGCCAGGACCATCCTGGCTGGCCTGCAGGCACCAAGTCGGCCTGCGTGTTGTCGCTGGTGTGACTCCAAGCCCCTTCCTCTAGGCTTTGAAGTCCTTGCATACATTCAGGTGTTTTACCTGGGAAGGGTGGGAAAAGTTCAGCAGCAGTTGGCCTGGGGCTCAGCTCACGTTTACTCAGAGACGCCTCCTCACGGTCCCCCAGCTTTGCAATGAGGACGCTCCTTGTGTGGGGGCTGCTGGCTGCATGGGAGACGATTCCCCACCTGTGACCAACTTCAGAATTTTTTACCACTGGAGCAAGTGTCCTGATAGGGTTTTCATCTGTGTAACTAGTGGGTTCTTAATTAGCAACGTGAACGGTGATAACAGAGGTCCTGAATCAGGATGGAAATACTTATTTTATGCATGTACAGGCGTAAAAACCTGGGGAGACCGTGTGCAGCCGGCACCCTTAGGGTTGGGCTTCTGACTGACTCCTCAACGTTCTGGTGTCCAGCCATTGCTTTAGGATTTCTGGGGCCCAATGCTGACTCTAAGGGCTCTACAATCCAGCCTCTGTTGGCCTTTAATGAGACCCACACTTCCAGGATCCTACAGAGCAGGGTCTGTGTGACCGTTCTGTGGCTTCTGTAACAAATGACCACAAGATGGGTGGTTTAAAACAACAGGAATTCATCCTCCCCCAGTCCTGGAGACCAGACATCTGAGATCAAGGTGTTGGAGGACGGAAGTCTCTCCAAAGGCTCCAGGATAGGGTTCTTCCTGCCTTTTCCAGCTTCTGGGGGCTCCAGGCGTCCCCAGGCCTGTGGCTGCATCCCTCCCGTCTCTGCCTCTGTCTTCACGTGGCTTCTCTAAGTCTGTGTTTCTCTTCTTTTGTTTCTCATAAGGACTCTCTCAGTTGGATTGAGGGCCACCCTAACCCAAGATGACCTCACCCTGAGATCCTTAACTACATATACAAAGACCCTTTTCCCAGATATGGTCCTGTTCACGTGTTCTGGGGGGGCACATCTTTTGGGGTCAGCATTCAACCCATTACCTGTGTATAAAATAACCCTCATTTTAGGAGATTGCCAAGGTCCCGTATAGACTGGCACAGACAGAAGCCATGTGGGTGGGGGTCTGGGGAGAATGAGGACCCTGGAATCACCTGGAAGGGATGAAGTCCTGGCAGCATTAGGTGAGCTCTTCCACCACGGGCCCCGTGGAAACAGCCACTCCACTCTGTCCGTGGAAAGGGACCCAGTGCCGAGTCCAGAAGTGGTTACCTTGCAAAACTGGCTCTTCTGGGATTTCATCATCAATAGCATCATGTAACCAGGAACTACGGGCTTGGAGGAGTCACTCTCTGGCACATGATGACAGCACTGTCACTTTAGGCTCATCAAGCCTAGAATAGGGATGTTTGAAGGAGAAGAGTTTGGGAGATTGTGAAGCTTGGTTGTCAAGAAAACTGAGCAGGTTTGTCAAGGTTGTCAAGGAAACTTCTCCCTTAAACTGACGGCAGGGCTGGGAGAGCTGAACTCCAGGGATCTTTTAAAGGGGCTGCTCTGAAGCACCATCACCTGAGAGGTGGTCTCACCATGAGCTGGGGTTTGAGAAAAGTGTGATGAGATTAAGCCTGACTTTCTGTGACAGCTGGGGAGGGGTTTGTAAAGCACCTTGGCTTTTAAGGCAGAAGTTTGTTGCTGGAACAAAGTGTCTCCCAAAACTGGGCTGAAGCTCAAGCTGTCTCTGTCCCCTTCTTGTGAGAGTCCAGGGCAGGTGGGTGTCAGGTCCCAGGCTCTGTCCCCCTTGTTTCTCCTCCCTGCTTCCAGGTGAGGGCTCCAACCAGCAGGGTGGGGTGACCAGGTGGGCATCATGCCCTCCGTCCAAGGATGCAGGCTGGCCAAGGCCCTCACCACCTCCACCCCTTCCCCTTGGTAACACGAGACACTACGCCCTAGCTGTAAGGGGTGGGAAAGCTGGGAGGTGCAGGGTAGCTGTGAACAGGAAAAAGGGAAATGGGTTCTGATGGGCAGCTGCGCGGCCCTGCTGTGAGGGTCGCCCAGACGCTAGCGCACAGACTCTGGATCCTGTGAAGCTTCGATGCTTTGTGGTTCTGGAAATCCTATAGGAGACGGTCCACAGCAGGTGAAGCTAATGCTCTCAGTGGAGGTGGTGAAGCTAAAGATCTGCAGTTCAGACCGAAGGTGCCGATGTACATACAGGACAAAACCATCTCGTGTGAATGGACTTCAGGCACGTTTAACATGAATGCAGTCATGTTAATGCCTAGCATCTTCTATCTTGTGCCTCTCCTCAGGGACCCCCTCCTCAGATCCTGAGGATCCTGTAACTCACGTACAGGGGGATGGAGAGTGGGCTCTGTCCAGTCTGAGCCCTGAGTTACCCTGCATGTGAGTCTGCTCAGGACCTCCATAACAAATACCACAGACTGGGCAGCTTGAATAACAGGCCTATCTCCCAGTCCTGGATGCTGTCTGAGATCAAGGTGTGTGCAGACTGGCTTCTCCTGAGGCCTCTCTACTTGGTGCTTAGACAACCATCTTCTCCCCAGGTCGTCATGATCTCCCCCTGTGCCTCTCTGTGTCCTAATCTCTCCTTGTAGGACACCAATCCTATTGGATTAGGATCCACCCTAGTGACCTCATTTTTACCTTGATCACCTCTTTAAAAATCCCATCTCCAAATACAGCCACATCCTGAGGTCCTGGGTGTTAGGGATTCAGCATGTGAATTTGTGGGGACATGGCTGAGCCTATCCCATCCTCCTTAGGAGCCAAGTGTGCCTCGGTCCTTCCTTCCCTCAAGTCACACGAGGTGATGTAGTGGCTCAGGGAGAGGCCACTCGTGCAGAGTCTGTGTCCCAGCTGGGGAGCCCTTCTCTGCTCTCTCTGATCAGGCAGTGGCCGTGCCAGTCCCCTCCTGAGGTGAGCAGTTCTGGGGTTTCCTGCCATGTCGCCTGGCCAGCTGAGGTGCTCACTGTCAGGGAACCCAGGAGCCAGCAGCCTCGTGGGGATGCCAGGGACTCTCAGGGCCTTGGCAGATGTCTCTCCCAGCAGATACCCTAGTGGAAGTGGGGAAACATTTGGGGGATTACAGGTGGGAGAGAGTCACAGTCTCGTTTATGCTTCAGAAAGACCACGTTGGGGTGGGATGTGAGGTGCACCGTGTGGGCAGGGAGTTTTACCAGGGCCTGATGGAGGAACCAGGCACAAGATCGGGCTTGGGCCAGGGCTGTGGGTGTAGAGGTGAATTAGTGTGGGAACTGGCCACAGACTGTTGTCGAAATCTCGGCTTCCCTGTGCACCGAGGCCAAACAGAAATACGGAGACAGGGATTTTGGAGGAAGAGAGAGATGGCTTTATTCTTCTGCCAGACAACAGGGAAGACACAGCCAGCTAGCGCCTCAAGAACTGGGCACCCCTCCTTGAGAATCAGGGAAGATTTTATACGTGGCGCTCTCGCAGTCTGGGGTATAGGATGAGGATCAAAGTAGTGAAGGTCTTGCATTCCTCCTTTCCTTTGCATTATTTCAAAACAGTCATAGCTGGCATCAGGCTGCCCGGTAATTGGGGTCCGGCAGTCTGGTAATTGCGTCCGTTTGCCTCTGGTTTATCGACCAGTGACCTTGTTTCTGAAATGCAAAAACTATAGGGGGTGACTTGTTATGAAGGGCGTATAGAATGTAAGTGCTGGACATAATAAGGTTAGGGAGTGAGAGGCAGGGGATGTAACTCACACAGAGTTAGGGGTGATGGGTGCCGAATGTAAATGACATAGCGTCAGGGAGTGAGGTTAGCTTTGTAAAGTACACATCTAGTTACTACAAATTAGTGACAAAGTAAAACAAGGAGTGATTAATTCTTTCAGGCCAGATTATGTTTCTTCTCTAGCCTATTCGCTGTTCCCTTTGTTTTCCTTGTTCTCAGGGGAGGGAAAACTTCATTTCTATTTTTGCTGCAACAAGACTCTGGAGGAGCAGATGACAGTCAGTGGGGCACAAGGAGAGTGGGAGCCTGGGAGACCCCAGTGTTACCAAACGAAACTTGGGTCCGCTTGCCCGAGTGCAGTAAAGCCAGTCTACTGACACCGGGTGTGGTGAAGGGAAGTGCAGCTTTAATTGTAAAAGTGCCAATACAAGGAGGCCAGGCGGCCTGTGCTCTAAAACCCCAAACTCCCTGAAGGATTTCAGCAAAGGAATTTTAAAGGCCAAGTGATGGAGGGGGGTCGCAGGGTATGTGATCAGCTGGTGCACAATTCTCTGGTTGATGGTGAGGTAACAGGCAGTTAACACTCTAAATTCTTAGGCACCAGAAGTTCCGGGGCTACCTGTTCATGATCATCAGGTAGTTAATTTCTTCCGTTTGGTGGTGGTTTCAGCATCTGTAAAACAACTCAGGAAGCGTGCATCAGATGCTGTTATCCAGGTACTTCAGAGAGGAGCTCCAGCAGAGGATGTGGGGGAGGGGTCTGTCCTGGGAAGGCCCCGTAGGGTCCTGCTCGGTTACACCCGGTGCCTGGGCTCAGCAACCTGGGAAGGTGGGGCTGCTCCTGGGTGTGGAGACCTGCAGGATCCTGGTCCCCTGAGTGCCCTGTTAGCCCCCAAGGTGAGATGGGGGTGCAGTGACTGGACAGAGGCGTCTGGCCTGGGAGAGGGGTCCAGGCTGGAAATGTCACGGGACTCATCGCAGGGAGGGAGAGGAAAGGCCAATGGGGGCAGGTAGGTCACAGCAGACTATGTGCAGGTGATTGCGGTCCTGTTGGAAGCAACTCAGAGCCAGAAAGGAGTGGCCGTCAGGGGCTCAGCTCCATTCTCTTGTTCCTTTGTAAAACCGCTGTGTCAGAGTTTGAGACACCGCCAGGAGACGTCTGGGCCCAGTGTTGCCATGGCTTCATCAAAGGGGCCCAGGGGGAACACAGAACCACTGCAGGCCCTGCCCATGTCCGCACTGGGAATGAATCCCATCGGGGCTCCTGGGCTCACAGACTTGAGGGAACCTCTGTCCTCGGAACTGGTCTTCCTCCTTCCTCTCACCTGCTGGTCAGGAGCCCAGGCACCCCCATCCTGGCTCCACCCCCAGGGCCTGGATTCTGGGACAGCTTAGGGGTAAGCAAGACCCTCATGTTCCTTTATCTGCCTGGGGGTGAGAATGTCTTAAACGCTGCAATTGACTGATGATGGAGGGCTGAGTGTTTCCAGCAGGTATGGGTGGAAAGATGGGGTGTGAAGTTCCTGTGTCTGCAGGGTCTTCCCAGCGTGAAGATCTGTGTGTTTCCCCCGGCCAGTCAGCGTCCTCCCAGGAAGCCCAGATCCAGGTTTATGAGGGCAGAGGCTCTCCTCTTGCTTATCTGTAACTTCCTGTTCCCACAATGAGGAGCCTGGCTCCCACCATCTGCCATTTATGTATGCATTGCTCCTTTCCAGGTTACATGTGCAGAGGTTTCAGAGTTGTTAGCTACTACACCCTGGAAAGAACTTCGTAAAATAAAGCCCACTCTTTATATACGGTCCATTTTGCCTTTAGTCTACAGATTCCATTCATTTCCAAAGGTAACTTAGGTCAGCACCTTTTATCCCATCCCCTACAGTGAGTTGTTTCCATATATTTCTAACACAGTTAGACTCTGTCACATTATGTATTCCATCCTGACACATGCCTACATTCTAAATAACTAAATTTGAATAGATTATGATTGGCCCCTTGGGCTATACACATCTGTGGGCTTAGACAAATGCATAGTGACAGGTATCCATCCTAGAATGTCACATGGAATACTTCAAACCCCCCACCCCATGATCTGCTTATCATCTATGTAGCTTTGCCTTTCCCAGAATGTCACCAATGGGGTCATACTGTGTGCAGCCTCCTCAGCCTGGATGCTTTCACTTAGCAGTATATACTGAGGATTTATCCATGTCTTTCCATAGGCTGATGGTGCATTCCTTTCTGCTGAGTAGTATTCCACTGCATGTGTATGGGCGGAAAAACAATTTTCCCTCTACTTTTTCAGGTTCTTGGTTGAGGCCACCCTGCCCCTGTAATAAAAGACAGATTACCAGGAGAAAAGCAGAAGTTTAATTACATGTCTACCTTCTGAATACAGGGGGGATAGCAAGGAAAACTGAGTCACTCCCTGAAATGACCAAAACCATCCCCTTAAATAGCTCTTCAGCTAAAAACAGAAGAAATATGCTGGGGAAGGGAGGAAGACCACTTATGGCAGGTTATCATGCAAAGCACAGTAAACAAGGGTATGATTGTTTGCACATTTAAGTCAGGACTTCTCCATTGAAAAGAGTTACTTAAGATTTAATTATCCTTCTATTTTTGGTGCAAAGAGGGACATACCCTTATAAATGGCGACTTCTGTATTGTAAATGTCTTTCATAAAACAGCAATCTCAGTTTTCTGAGATTTTTTATTGAATATATTATTTTATTTTTGGCTGCATTGGGTCTTCATTGCTGCGTGCAGGCTTTTCTCTGGTTGTGGCGAGCAGGGGCTACTTTTCTTTGCAGTGCGTGGGTTTCTCATTGTGGCTTTTGTTGTCGCGGAGCACAGGCTCTAGGTGTGCAGGCTTCAGTAGTTGTGGCACACGGGGTCAGTAGTTGTGGCTCGTGGGCTCTAGAGCGCAGGCTCAGTAGTTGTGGAGCATGGGCTTTGTTGCTCTGCGGCGTGTGGGATCTTCCCGGACCAGGGCTCGAACCCGTGTCCCCTGCATTGGCAGGCAGACTCTTAACCACTGAGCCACCAGGGAAGCCCCCCTTTTTTTTAAAGCAGACCAATAATCCTTATGCCAGAGAGACATATTTTGGGGTGGCATATTCTACTCACCTTGACATGGATCTACCCCAATTTGCTTATACATTCATCTTTTGAAGGATATCCTGATTTCTTCAAGTTTTTAGCCATTATGAAAGTGCTGCTGTGCATAATTGCATCCTTGTTTGCATTTGGACATAGATTTTCAAAGCAGTTGCCTGAATACTGGAAGCATGATTGTTGGATCCCAACGTGAGACTTGTTTAGCTTTGGAAAAAACTGCCAAATTGTTTTACAAAGTGGCTGCACATGCATCCCCCCAGCTATGAGGGAGAGCTCCTTTTGTTCCTCACCCTCTAGCAATTGGTATTTTCATATTTTTGGAGTTTAGCAGTGCTAATAGGTGTGCTGTGATATCTCATGATTTTAATTTGTAATTCCCTAATGGTATATGATGTTGAGCTTGTTTCTGTATGATGTTTACCATCTGTATATCTTTTTTTGGCGGGATGTCTGTTCAGATCATGCTGTTCACGTTCATGCTGAGAGGAGCCCTGTCTCCTCAGGACCCACTGGGGCTTTGGCTTCTGGGACACGCGGGTTGCGTCCACGCTGACGGCCAGGTTTCAGGACAAGCTGGGGTCGAGTCCACACTAACAGAGGCCGAGTCTCCTCAGGATCCCCTGAGGCTTCAGCTTGGGGACACTGTGGGGTCCAGTTCATGCTGAGAGGAGCCTGGTCTCCTCAGGACCTTCTGGGAGGTGACGCCACTGAGGGAAAAGGTGAGGAAATGTGGGGAGAATGTTCCTGTGCATGGCTGACCGCTGAGGGTGTCTGTCTTCAGAGGACCCAGGAGAGGAAGGGCTTGATGTGGAAAACTGGGTTTTTGGCCGCTTTTGTGTGTGGTGTAGACAGAGTGCAGTGTTGTTCTTTGGCGTGTGGAGCCTGGTTTTCCCAGCACCATTTCTTGAGGGGACTGTCCTTTCCCTGGTGTATGTTCTTGGCTCCTTTCTTGTGAATTAACTGATCACATACCTGTAGGTTGATTCCTGGGCTCTCTGCTCTGTTCCTCTGGTTTGTGCGCCTGTTTTTGTGCCAATTCCACACTTTTTTGGGACTGTAGCTTCGTAATGAAGTGTGAAGTCAGGGAGCGAGATGCCTCCAGCCCGTTCTCCTTCCTCAGGGTGGCTTTGGCTCTTCTGGGTCCTTTGTGGTTCCACACACATCTTAAGATTGTTTGCTCTGTTTCTATGGAAAATGTCGTTGGACTTTTGGTAGGGATTGTGTTGAATGTGTACATTAATTTGGCTAGAATGCATATTTTTTAAAATTAAGAAAAAAATTTTGGGCCACACCATGTGGCATGCATGATGCGGGATCTTAGTTCCCCAACCAGGGATCGAACCTGCGCCCCCTGCAGTGGGAGCACAGAGTCCCAACCCCTGGACGGCCAGGAAAGTCCCACCTTAGAATGCATATTTTCAAAATATTCTTTTTACCCATGAGCACGGGGTATCTTTCCATTTATTTTTGTCTGTTCAGTTTCCTTTATCAGTGTCTTCCAGTTTTCAGTGTGCAGGTCCTTCACGTCCTTGGTTAAATTTACTCCTAGTTATCTTTTTGGATGAAATTGTAAGTGGGATTTTTTAAAAAAATTCCTTTTCTGATGGTTCATTATCAGTGTATAGAATCACAAATGATTTTTGTGCATTGATTTTTCTTTTTTTTTTGTATCCTGCAGCTTTACTGAATTCATCTTTTAGTTGTAACAGTTTTTTGGTGGTTGAATATGGAAAACTAGAATTCAGAAATCCCACTGTTTCAACTACATCTAGGTCATCCACAGCACCCAAGACATAGTGGCTCCCAATGTAATCTTCCAATGGTGCCTCTTGTAGTATGTGGACTCCTACAAGGGTGATTGGCATCACCACTGTGGGTGAGCTGGATCTGGGTAGAGCTTGGCCTCTATAACAAAGTTTGATGTCTGTATTTCTGGCGTGGTATGGCATGGTTGTTTTGATAAGTACTTTATTTTCTAGTAAATTTCAAGTGTATAAAAAACTTCAAATAGCAGTATCAAGTTTTCCACATTCACAAAATACTCCAGTTTGTTTTACCCTGTGAGAGTGGGAGGGCCACTCTCCCAGGGAACCAGCACATAACCCCAAAATGAGGAATAATTATGGTTTCCACATTATAATCCTATCCCCAGACCTGCTTCAACTTTCACCAGCTGCCCCAGCTTTGTGGAAATATATTTTCCATTCGAATCCAGTTTTCTTTTCTTGGAACCATCACTGGGGCTTTTCCTCACTTTAAAAACCTTGCTGGACTTAGAGTGTACAAGATGAGCATGATCTGGGTGGTTTTTCTGTGTGGCTTCTTTCACTTAGGATGTTTGCAGTGTTTATCCACATTGTAACATTGATGATTATTTCATTCATTTTTTCCATCGTGATTAAAAATACATAACATTTACCATTTAAACCACTTTTTTAAAGCTTTTTTAAAAATTTTATTTTATTTTTTATTTTTTGGCTGTGTCGTGTCTTTGTTGCTGTGTGCAGGCTTTCTCTAGTTGCGGCGAGCAGGGGCTACTCTTCATTGCTGTGTGCAGGCTTCTCGTTGCGGTGGCTTCTCTTGTTGTGGAGCACGGGCTCTAGGCACACGGGCTTCAGTAGTTGTGGCTCGCAGGCTCTAGAACGCAGGCTCAGTAGTTGTGGCACACGGGCTTAGCTGCTCCACGGCATGCGGGATCTTCCAGGACCAGCGCTTGAACCCATGTCCCCTGCATTGGCAGGCAGATTCTTAACCACTGTGCCGTGAGGGAAGCCCCATTTAAACCATTTTTAAGTATACAGTTCTATGGCATTAACTACATTCACATTGTTGTAAAAATATCCTCACCATCCATCTCCAGATATTTTCCCCATATGAAACCGTAGGCATTAAACACTAACTCACCTCAACCCCTGGCAACCTTATTCTACTTTGTCTTTGAATTTGACTTATCTGGATACCTCATACTCGTGGAATCATAGAACGTTTGTCCTTTTTGTGTCTGGCTTGTTTCACTTAGCATAATGACTTCAAGGTTCATCCACATTGTAGCATGTGTGAGAATTACCTTAGTTTTAAAGGTTGAATCATATTCCATTGTGTATATACTACACTGTACTTATCCATTCATCTGTTGAAGGATGTGTTGTGTTGCTTCCACCTTTTGGCTGGAAATTGTGAATAATGTTGCTATGAATATGGGGTACAGATATCTGTTCCAGTCCTTGCTTTCTAATATTTTGGGTGTACACCCTGGAGCAGAATCAAGGGATCATACATTTTCCATGTTTTTGAGGAGCCACCATACAGTATTCCACAGTGGCTGTATAATTTTACTTTATTCTTTTATATGACAGAATAATGCAGCTTATGGATCTACCTTATTTTGCTTACCTGTTTACCTGCTGATGGACATTTAAATCTTTTCTACCTTGGGCTATTGTGAACAGTGCTGCTATGAATAATTGGTGAACAAGTTTTTGTTTGAACACCTGTTTTCCATATTTTGGGTATATATCTAGGAGTGGAGTTGTTGAACCACATGGTAATTATATTTTTGAGTAAATGCTAAAGTTTTGTACACATAGACTACACCATTGTACATCTCCACAAGTAACTTTTAAGGGTTCTAATTTCTCTACATTGTTGCCAACATTTGTTATTTTTATTTATATATTTAAAAATTTATTTAAAAATTTATTTAAAAATTTATTTTTATTCTAGTGTGTGTGAAGGGGCATCACACTGTGGCTTTAATTTGCATTTTCATCATGACTACTGATGTTTGACATCTTTTCATGTCCTTGTTGACCATTTGTATGTCTTGCCTGGAGAGCAGTCCATGCAAGTCATTTGTCTGTTTCAAAAATTTTATTGTTTGTCTTTTTGTTGATGAGTTGTAAAAGTCCTGGGTATATTCTCGGTAAAGAGTCTTATCAGATATATAATGTGCCAATATTATCTTCCATTCTGTGGGCTGTCTTTTTACTTTCTGGAGAGCCTCTTTTGTTGCACAAAGGTTTGTAATCTTGAGGAAATCCAAGTTATCTATTTTTTTCTTTCATTTCTTATGCTTTACTGTCAAATCTAAGAAACCATTGCTAAATTCATGGTCAGGAAGATTTAGTTCCTTGGTTTCTTTGAGAGTTCATACAGTCATCCCTTGGTACCCACTAGGCCGGGCTTTAGGCCTGGGATTGAGTCAGTGTGAGGGTTCAGGGGTCACGGTTTAGGGTTATGGGTCATTGTTGGAGAGTCATGGTAGAGGGTTGTGGTTAAAGGGTCAGGGCCGGGGATTAGAGTTTAGGGGTCAGGGGCGAGGGTCTAGGGGTCTGGGGCTAGGGTTGTTAGGGGGTTAAGGTTAGAGGTTAGGGTTCTTAGGGTAAAGGTTAGAGTTAGGTTTAAGCACAATTGGCCCTCATTGCCCTCCCCTCTCTTTCTCTCTCAGGCCTCCAGAATGGATAGGACTTGCCCAGGGTCAAACAAGAGTCAGGGAGCTGAGGTCAATAACTGTTTTTCTGGCCTCCCTTCCCTCAGTCCTGGGCTCTGAAAGAAGAATGAAATGTCTGTTCTTGTCTCGGACTGTTTCTTATCCAACTCAACCTCTGTCAAGGATTGGAGAGGGTGTCAGAAGTCATGCATGGTTTCCTTCTGCCCTCCTACCTGGGAAGGGTGATGCTGGCCCTACCCTGCCTGGGCAGCCTCAGATTCCAGCACAGCCCAGACAGGAGGGCACTCAGTGGACATGTGTGGATTTATACAGGACTGGGTGCAGTGACCTGCCAGCCCCCAGCTGCTGCCTTCTTAAGGGCTGGTGGGGCCCTCTTGGCACTGGAGGCATCCTTTGTCCCATCTGAGTGGGCATGAGTAGATGATCAAGCCTCAGGCAGGACAGCCCTTGACCTCTGACTATCCAGGCAGGCATCTGTGGTCCTCTAGCTCAGTCCAGCCTGGGCATTGTCAGGCCCTCATGTATAGTTACGGGCAATTCAACAGCTACCTGGGCAGTGTAGACATTCCTTTGAGAAGTTTCAACTACCAACATCCATGTGGTTGAGAAAAAGTCCTCCCCCTCACAGCCTCATAGGCTGCCAAGAGAAGTAATAATCCTCTAAACATTGGAGTGTGTCCCTGACACAACAACCATACAGGAGACCATGGCCCTGCAATCCTTTGTCTTTTCAGTCGTTAGAAACTTTTGACATTCATATTCATTAAGAATCAAAGATATGGGAGCACCTGGACCTCCCAATGGGAGGTTCACACTGAGGCTGCATTGTCTTGGAGAGCCATATGCATCCATGTGGCCTCTGGAAAGCCTGCCAATTATGGGTTCCATGGCATGGAATAATTCTTGAGCCTCCCATTACTTCATTGCACAAGAGTTTCCTTACCACCCTAGCATTTGGTTTCTTCACTTAGTAAATGAGAGAGAAGATACTAGAAAATGAGCAGTATTGTTTTTCAGGGATGGGCAATTAATATGGCCAGGGAGATGGCATAACTCAAGGGCTCCCACCTCTCAGGGGCAGGAATGAGGTCTGTGTGTCTTCTGAGGGCACATGGGCTGTTTTGGGCCAGCCTCTGTGATGTGAGGACCTGATGCCCAAGGAAAGAGACTTGAGTTTACCACCACCAACGATCCTGACTTGTCAGTAAGTGAAAGAACTTCTTGCAGTCTTGGGAGGACAGTAAGTAAATACTAATTTATTTTACTTCAGTAAGTGTGTCCAGTCGCTGGGAAAAGAAAAATTTGTAGTTGATATATCTGAATCAATAATCCCTGATCCTTCCTCAGGTGTCCTCACTGGGTAGGCATGGCTGGGGGAGATGAAGATTCTGGGTGGGACCAGATATTAGTGGAGCTGCCAAACAGCTCTGTCCCTGTTCCTTCCCTGTCCCGGGAGAGGGAAACCCTGGAACAGTGATAGGATAACCAGTATGGGGAAGAGATTCCTCAGTAATTAATTGGTCTTTTTGTATTTTCCTTAATTTAGTGTTCATTTTGGTAATGAGTTTTTACAAAGAAATCACCTGTTTCTTCTGGATTTCCAGTTTGTTACAGTAGGTTTCTCTTATTTGACGTTTAATTTTTCCTGTCTAATTTTCTACAGAATCATGACAAATAATGAACAAATATTGATACTCTATTATTAACCGAAGTCCCTATTCATGTTCCCTTTGTTATACCTTTCCTTGTTCCAGGATCTCAAAGGCCATGGGGTCATCATATCTGTTTAGTCTCTTCTGGGCTTTGACAGTTGCTCAGACTCTCCTTGTTTCCATGACCTTGACAGTGTGGAGGAGGACTGGTCAGGTATTTTATAGACTGCCAGGCACTGGGATTTGCTTGGTGTTTTTGTCGTGGTTAGACTTGGCTTTGAAAAAGCAGATCACAGAGGTGAAGTGCTTCCTCTTCACTGTATATCAAGAGGACAGGCTCTCAAGGGAACTTCTCACTTATATTCTCAACTTTGGTCACCTAGCTGAGGTAGTGTTTGTCAAGTGTTCCCACAGTGAAGTTAATATTTTCCCATGTCCATCCTGTGTGTCTTATTTAGGAGGAAGTCATAATGCAGAACCCACACTTGAGGAGAGAGGAGTTAGCTTCACACCCTTGATGGACAGCTGAGTGGCTATATAAATTGTTTAGAAGCTTTCTGCATAGGAGATTTCTATTTAACACCATTCATCAAAAACTATGTAATTTATTTTTACCAGTTTGGACACGTGAATAATTATTATAAACTTTTGGTTATAATCCAGCACTACATTATTAGACTGCTTAGTTAATTCTTGCTTTGGCTGTTGAGAGATTTTTGCATTTGCTCCTGTTTTCATTTTACATAATTTTTCTTTTGTGGGTTTTTAAAATTTTTGGTACTTCTTTACTTTCTGATATTTTAAGATTATCCTGCTTCATATATTTACTGTCTCAGTCCTAGCATCAGCCCTTTCTTCAAAGAGCCCTTGTTCCGTTTATTAGAGAATGGTATTAAAAACTTACATGTGGGAGCTAAATATGCTCAGCTGACAGTGCGTGGAAATATATGCATGTATCCCAGCCTATGCATATACACATAATTATAAAGATTTCCATGTGGAACTATGTGTAGGCTAAAGATAGTTTATACTGCTATCTCCAACCGGATCTGTTATGACATGGATATTGTAACCTTCTCCCTTTGTTTGACTGTAACATCCCACTCCAGTGGTAGGAAACCTGGCTTCCACCATTTGTCATTTATTAAATTCAGTGCTTGTTCCATTCAATTACTGATATAGTAGTTTCAGTATTATTAGCTACTACCCCTCATGGAAAGAACATAGAGTCCACTGTGTATGTATGGTACATTTTGTCTTTGGCCTACAGGTTCTGTATATTTCCAAAGTTAACTTAGGTCAGCCCATTTGTCCCACTACCAACAGTGAGTTTTTTCATACATTTCTGAATCAGTTAGATTCTTTGTTACATTCTGTATTCCAGTCTTTGACACTCCCATATCCTAAGTAGCTAAGTTTGAATAGATTGTAATTTACTTGTTGGGTTGTAAAAATCTGTGGGTGTAGACAAATGCATAGTGACAGGTATTCACCACTAAAGTATCATGTGGACTATTTCAACCACATATTCCATACGCTGTTTACCATGTCAGTTTTGCCTTTTCTAGAATGTCATATAAATGAGGCCATACAGTGTGTAGCACTTCAAACTGGATTCTTTCACTTAGCAATGTAAGTGTTAGATGTATCTTTTTTTTTTTGCACGGGTTGATGGTCCATTCCTTTATATCTCTGAATACTATTGCATTGCATGTATATTAGAGGAAAAATAATTTTCCCTCTACCCTTCTATGTTCTTTATTGAGATCTCCCTTGTAATGAAAAAGAGATAAACTAGAGAAAACAATCAGAAGTTTAATATATACCATGCATACCTCCTGTATACTTGAAAGATACCCAGGAAAACTGAGTCACTCCCTGAAATGGCCCAAGCCGTTATCTTAAATGCTATCTTCCACTGAGAACAAAAGAAAGATATTAGGGAATGGAGGAAGCCATTTAAGGTTGGTTATTAGGCAAAGCAGAGTAAAGAAGGGTATGGTTGTTACACAGATTTACATCCAGGCCTATTTCGTTGACAAGGTTTTTTTTTTTTAAAAAAAACATTTATTTATTTGGCTGCGCTGGGTCTCAGTTGCGGCCTGTGGAATCTTTAGTTGCGGCATGTGGGCTCTTAATTGCAGCTTGCGGGATCTAGTTCCCTGACCAGGGCTTGAACCCTGGTCCCCTGCATTGGGAGCATGGAGTGTTAACCACTGGACCAGCAGGGAAGTCCCAACAAGCTTTTCTTGATACTTAGTCATCATTCAATTCCTGGTCCAGAGAGGGACATACCCTTACAAATGGAGATATCCTTCATAAATATAAATTTACCTCCTAATAGGGCATTTTCTACTTGGTTTTGAAAGATTCTCTTGAGTCTGCTGTTTCTTAATCAGTGCAAAATAATCCTTTTGTCAAATGGGCATATTTTGGGGTGGTGTATTCTTCTCCCCTTGACATGTATGTGCCCTAATTTGCTTATGAATTCATCTACAGAAGGACATATTGATATCTTTAAGTTTTTAGCCATTATGAATAGAGCTGCTGTGCATTACTTGATGCTAGTTTTGGTTTGAACACAGTTTTTCAAAGCAGTTGTCTAAATACAAGAGGTACACTTCTTGGATCCTAAGGTGAGACTTTTTAGATTTGGAAAAAACTGCCAAACTGTCTTCCGAAGTTGGTTGTGCATGCATTCCACCAGCGTCTTGAGTATATTCTTGTATGCTTATTTACTGCCTGTTTATCTTCTTGGGCCAGGTGTGTGTTTCAATCTTTACCAAATTTTAATGGCGTTGTTGGCATAATTTGAGTACAAATCCTTTATCAGATATGTGTTTTGGAAATAGTTTCTTGCAGTTTGTGGTTTGTCTTCCGGTTTTCTGAATAAGGTCACCAGATCCAAAATCATGTAGATTATCTTTTTTTTTCCTAGGATTTTTATAGTTTGGTAATTTAAATTTGTCTATGGGCAATTTTGAGTGAATTTTGGTTTAAGTTGTAAAGTTTGTGTTTACATTCATTTCATTACATATGGTTTGTAATGAATTGCTCCTTAACCATCTTTTGAGAAGATACAGTGAGATACTTGGCTCCATTTCAGTTTGGATTTCCAAACTTTAGTATATACAGCAGAACTGCCTTCCGGATGAGGCCCCTGGGTTTGTGAGTGCGGCGCTCCCGGCACTTCTCTGACGTCCCACAGGGGGCGCCGAACCCACCTGTCTGACCCTGGGGGCACAGGTGCACCCTGCCCACAGACTTTGCTCTGTGACAAGCAGACAGGAGCTTTGTCTCCTGTCAGGGCTTAGGTTTCTGGACCATGAGGCATTGTCCACACTGACAGCAGCTGGGTTTTCTCAGGAACCACTGGTGAGGAGACTCCACAAGAGGAAAAAATGAGCAAGTGTGGAGAATCTTCCTGTGCAGCTGACTGCTGGGTGGGTGGGGTGCATCTTCAGGGGCCTCAGGAGAGAAAGGGTTTAATGTGGAATACTGTGCGCTTTTAGTTAGTTTTACGTGCAGTGTAGATGGTGACCAGTGTCGTTCTTTGGAGTCTGGTGTCTAGTTTTCCTGGCACTGTTTGTTGATGGCTTTGGGTAGAATAAACATTTTAATAATAGTAATTTTTCTGATGCATGAGCATGGAATATTGTTTTCTATTGTGTCTTCAGTTTCTTTATCAATGCTTTATAGTTTTCTGAGTATACGTCTTTCATGTCCTTGGTTAAATTTATTGCTAAATAGTTTGTTCTTTTTGATGGAATTGTAAATGGGATTGTTTTCTTAATTTTTCTTGCTGGTGGTTCATTATTAGTGTATAGAAACAAAACTGATTTGTGTATATTGATTCCATATTTTGCAACTTTACTGAATTTATTTTTTAACATATTTTTTGAAGTAATGTGAAAAATTGCAATACTAAAATCTCAGTTTCTACTGCACCCCAGGTAATCCACAGGACCCAAGACATGGTAGCTACTAATATACTCTTCCCACAGTGCCTCTTAATACCATGCGGACTCCTACAAGGGAAATAAGTATCACAACTTTGGTTGAACTTGGTCTGGGTGAGTCTTGGCCCCTATAACAAAATTTGATGTCTGTCTTATCTGATTTTCTGGCATGATACTGACATGGTTGTCTAGAAAAGTAATTTACTTTCCAGTAATTTAAAATGTACAGAAAAGTTGCAATAATGGCAAAAAGTACTCACATTTGCCACTTCACACAAAATGCTCAGTGTGTTTTGCCCAAGGAACCAGCACATAACCCCTAAATGAGGAAATCCTGGTGTCTACATTATAATTTAATACTCAGCCCCACTTCAACTTTCACCTGCTGTCCCAACTGTATGAAAATGTCTTTTTCCATCCTGATCCAGTTTTCTTTTTCTGGAACCATTACTGAGTTTCCCCCTCATTTGGACAACCTTGATGGATTTGAAGCAGACAAGATGAATATGGGATCTAGGTGGCCTTTTCTGTATGGCTTTTTCACTAAGAATGTTTTTAATGTTCATTTCTGTAACAAATATCAGCGCTACACTTTTTTTTCTTTGTCATTAAAAATACAAAACATGACTTTAGCGTTTAATTCACTTTACGTATACAGTTTTGTGGTATTAACTACCTTCATATAGTTGCACAAACAATTTAACTAACGTGTACTTCCTGTGTGCATGGCAGATACCCAGGAAATTGAGTAACACCCTGAAACGGCCCAAGACATCACCTTAAATACCCTCTTTATCTAAAAGGAAAAAAAAGGAAGGCTATAGTTGTGTCTGTCTGCATTCATTTGATTGTATATGGTTTCCAATTGATGTTGTATAACTAGTTGTGGAGAAGTCATGGGATAGGTGGCTTCATTTCAGTTTGAATTTCCAAATTTAGTGGAATCTGCAGGCTTGATACAAGGTATACAAACTTCATATTGGATCAGGACATCCCATGGTGTAACTGGTATTCATGGTTTGTTCAACAATTAAAGTTCTGTGTGATATGAGTTCATCCCGGAGTAATCCAGGTTAGTTTCTGTTATACATTTGTCCCAGGATGAAAGGACAAGAGAAATAAGGCCTAATTTATAAAAGTGCCTTCAAACTAATTGATACTGAAGTATAGTTGACCTACAATGTTGTGTTAATTTCTACTGTACAGCAAAGTGATTCATATATACATACATACATATATACATATTTTTCGTATTCTTTTCCATTATGGTTTATTACAGGGTATTGAATATAGTTCCCTGTGCTGTACAGTAAGACCTTGTTTATCCATCCTATATATAATAATTTGCATCTACTAATCCCAAACTCCCAATCCATCTCTCTCGCCTGTCTTCCCCTTGACAACCACAAGTCTGTTTTCTATATTTGAGAGTCTGTTTTTGTTCTGTAGATAGGTTCATTTGGGTCTCATTTTATAATCCACATATAAGTGATATCATATGGTATTTGTCGTTCTCTGTCTGACTTACTTCACTTTGTATGATAATCTCTAGGTCCATCCATGTAGCTGCAGATGGCATTATTTCATTCTGTTTTATGGCTGAGTAATATTCCATTGTATATATGTATCATATCTTCTATATCCATTCATCTGTTGAGGGACATTCAGGTTGCTTCCATGTCTTGGCTATTGTGAATAGTGCTGCTGTGAATGCTGGGGTGCATGTATCTTTTCAAATTATAGTTTTGTCTGGATATGTGCCCAGGAGTGGGATTGCTGGTTCATATGGTAATTCTATTTTTAGTTTTTGAGGAACCTCCGTACTGTTTTCCATAGTGGCTGCATCAATTTACATTCCCACCAGTAGTGTAGGAGGGTTCCCTTTTCTCCACACCCCCTCCAGCATTTATTTCTAGACATTTTAATGATGGCCATTCTGACCACTATGAAGTGATAACTCACTGTAGTTTTGATTTGCGTTCTCTAATAATTAGTGATGTGGAGCATCTTTTCATGTGCCTATTGGCCATCTGTATGTCTTTGCAGAAATGTCTATTTAGACCTTCTGCCTATTTTTTGATTCTTTTTTCTTTTTTGAGTTGTATGAGCTGTTTGTATATTTTAGAATTAGGCCCTTGTTGGTCGCATCATTTGCACGTATTTTCTCCCAAACAGTTAGCACAGGTTCTGGAACGACTGGATACCCACATGCAGAAGAATAAACTTGGACCCTTACCTCCCCTCACGCCATATACAAAAATCAACGCAAAATGGACCAAAGGCCTAGATGCAAGAACCAAAATGATAAAACTCGTAGAAGAAAACATGAGAGTAAATCTTCATGACCTTGGATTTGGTCATGATTTCTTAGATCTGCTACCAAAAGCACAAACAACAAAAGATAAGATAGATGAATTGGACTTCCTCAAAATGAAAAACAGTTGTGTATAAAAGGAGCAAGGAATAAGATAATCCACCATCCAAAATGGCACAAGATGTTTGCAAACCATGTATCTGATAAAGGACTGTAGCCCACCAGCCAAGCCCCCGGTGGTCCAGTGGAGTGTCTGTGCGGCCCCTCCCGTCCTCGGTGATCAGGGGATCTCAGGCCCCACAGCACCCGAGGGGTGGACACTGGTCATCCTCTGCACCCTCAAGGAGTGAGTGCTGGATGGTTTTGAGCCCAGATGCACTCCCATTACTGCCCTCAAAGGCTGAAGCCTTCAGCATGCCTCCAGAAGGACACAGTATTTGCAAGTCTTTGAGAACCAAGAGAACCGTCTTCACTTTTCTGAAAAGGGCATCTTATTATTTCACAGCATGACCATTTTCAACCTGGCTCCCAGGGGTGCCCTCCCACTTTCTTTATTTCTCTGAAAGTGGCCATGGTGGTTTGGCTGTCCCCAATCCCCATACCAGGTGACAAGGCCAGTGGGACCAGCTCCTGGTGGTCCTTAGGTTCGTTGGAGATTAACCCAGACTCTCAGCCTGAGATTGAACGTGGATGCCCCTGTTTCTCCCCATCACCAATTCTCATCTCCTCCTCTATCTCTTTTCCTCTTTCTTTTCAGTCTCAGATTTACCAGATGGTCACCACTCACAGTTCCCACAGAGCTCAGAGATTTCTCCTTGAAGGAAAGGTTCTGGAAAATCAGAGGGATAAATAAAGAATGCTGCTGATTCCCGCCTTGTGCTGACGCCCAAGAGGATGAGGAGAGTGAGTGTTTTCTCATTAGAATTTTAAATCCTCCCAGTAATAGATCATTGGGGGCGGCATCCTGTGTCTTCCTGCTCATTCTAATAATGTCATTCCTGAATTTTAATGTGGTAAATAATTTAAATCATAAATATGCTGATGGGAGATCCATTTAAAAAATGTTAGAGGTAACTCCAAGGGGTTTACAACAAACAAGGACACAGAACCCTGTGTCCAGACGCTGGCTGAGCGATTCCTACCCTGAGCCGCAGTCCCCTGGAGGGCGGAGTGGCCATGACTCTCCTCCCGCAGGTGAGCCTACACAGGCACATCCCACGTGGGACCACTGCATCGCAGAATCTTAGAGTGGCCAATGGCAGGCAGCTGGCTAGAGATGAGGACAAGAGAAAACTGCCCAGCAGCCTGGGACAACCCCGGGGTGAGGCCTTAGTAAGGGCCAGTGTCAGATCCTCAGAGATAACTTGAAGAGACGGTTCAGGCTGTTAGGGACATCATCAGAGATGTACTTAGGGACATATTCAGAACCTTAGTTATGGACAGGATCAGGGCATTATTTAATGACAGCTTAGACTATAAGGGACAGCGTCAGGGCCTAAGTTAGAGATAACGTGAGAGCCTTAGTTAGACACAATTCAGGCTGTTACTTAGGGATATCTTCAGGGCCTTAGAGCCAGCATCATGGCCATAATTAGAACCAGTGTCAGGGCTTTAGTTAGGGCCAAAACTAGGGTGTTAATTAGGGAAAGAGTCAGGTCATTAGTTACAGGCAGTGTCAGGGTTTTAGGTAGGGACAGCGGCAAGTCCTTAGTTAAGAAGAGTGTCAGGGCCTCACTTAGGGGCAGCGTCAGGATGTTAGTTAGGGAGAGTCAGGACATTAGAATGTCAGGTTCTGAGGTAGAGACAGCATCAGGGCCTTAGTTAGGGACAGCGTCAGAGATGTACCTAGGGACATATTCAGGGCCTTAGTTATGGACAGGATCAGGGTGATACTGAGGAACACCTAAAGGTATTAGGGACATCTTCAGGGCCTCAATTAGGGATAGCATCAGGGTGTTAGTTAGGGAAAGAGTCAGGCCATTATTATAGATAGTGTCAGTGCCTTAGGTATAGAGAGTATCAGGGCCTTAGTTAAGGACAGCATCAGAGACTTACTTAAGGACATATTCAGGGCCTTAGTTATGGACAGGATTAGGGCATTACTGAGAGATACACGAGGCTATTAGGGGCAGCATCAGGGTGTTAGGGAAAGAGTCGGCCATTGTTATAGACAGTGTCAGTGCCTCAGGTAGAGACATCATCACAGCTTTAGGAAGAGGGTCAGGGCCTTGGTTAGGGACAGGGTCAGGCCAACAGTGAGGGACATCTAAGGCTATTAGGGACATCGTCAAGGTCTTAGATTGGGCCAGCATCAGGGCTGTAGTGTCGACCATTGTCAGGGCATTAATGAGGGACAAAATTAGGGTGTTAGTTAGGGAAAGAGTCAGGCCATTAGTCACAGACAGTTTTAGGGCCTCAGGTAGAATCGGCATCAAGGCCTTAGTTAGGAAGAGCATCAGGGCCTCAGTAAGGTTCAGCATCAGGACGTTAGTTAGGGCCAGCAACAGGCCCTTTGTTAGGGACAGTGTTGTCAGGCCCTCAGAGATAACTTGAAGGCCTTAGTAAGAGACAGTTTAGGCCGTTAGTTAGGGACACTTCAGAGACTTTCTTAGGGATATATTCAGGGCCTTAGTAATAGAATCAGGGTGTTATTTTGTGACCACTTAAACACTAAGGGACAACATCAAAGCCTAAGTTAGGCAGGGTGTCAGCATCTTGGGGATAGTGTTAGGGACTTTGTAAGTTATAGCTTAGGCCATTAGCTAGGGACACGGTCAGGGGCTTATTAAGGGCAGTGTCAGAGACTTAATGAGGGACAACTTCAGGGCCTTAGTTATGGACAGGATCAGGTCCATACTTGGGACCAGTGTCAGGCCGTTATTTAGGGGCAGTGTCAGGGCATACTGTAGAGACAGCGTCAAGGCCCTTACTTAGGAACAGGGTCAGGGCCTTAGGACAGGGTCAGAGACTTACGTAGGCACATATTCAGGGCATTAGTAATGGACAGGATCAGGACAACAGTGAGGGACATCTAAGTCTATTACGGACATCGTCAGGGCCTTAGATAGGGTCAGCATCAGGGCCATAGTTAGGACCAGTTTCAGGGCGTTATTTAGGGACAAAATTAGGAGGTTAGTTAAGGAAAAAGTCAGGAAATTAGTTACAGACAGTGTCAGCTTTTCAGATAGAGACTTCAAGGTCTTAGTGAGAGCATCAGCATCTCAGGTAGGAACTGCATCAGGACATTATTTAAAGACAGTGTCAAGGATTTAAATAGGGAGAGTGTCAGGGTTAGGGTTAGGGTTAGGGTTGGGTTTAGGGTTCGGGTTAGGGATAGGGTACGGCTTATATTATGGGTTAGGGTACGGGTTAAGGTATCAGTTACGGTAAGGATTAGGGTTAGTTTTAGGGTTTGGGTTAGGTTTACGGTGCGGGTTAGGATTAGGGTATGGGTTAGGGTTAGGGTACGCGTTAGGGTTAGGGTATTTATTAAACCTATACCACTCTCTAGATACCACTTAGCACGTAAAGGAATATTATTTGGGGTCCAGCCATGGAGAAGATTTTAGACACTAGGATAAGATAAAGAACACACACATTACAAAGAAATCACATTAGGATTTTCTTTTTAACTTGTCCCGTAAAACACTAGTGCATAGAAAATTTATTGGAGGCAGAAGCAGTCAAGGGTAGTTGAGGGTAAGGGTTAGGGTTAGGGTTAGGGTTAGGGTACGGCTTAGGGTACGGGTTAGGGTACGGCGTAGGGTATGAGTTAGGGTTAGGGTTAGTTTTAGACTTAGGGCTAGGTTAGGGAACGGGTTAGGATTAGGGTATGTGTGAAGGTTAGGGTATGTGTTAGGTTAGGGTACGCGTTAGTGTTAGGGTATTTATTAAACCTATCCCACTCTCTAGATACCACTTAGCACGTAAAGGAATATTATTTGGGGTGCAGCCATGGAGAAGATTTTAGACACTAGGATAAGATAAAGAACACACACATTATAAAGAAATCACATTAGGATTCTCTTTTTAACCTGTTCCTTAAAACACTAGTGCTGAGGAAATCTATTGGAGGCAGAAGCAGTCAAGGGTACTTTAGGGTTATGGTTATGCGTAGGGTTAGGGTTAGGGTTAGGGTACGGCTTAGGGTACGTGTTAGGGTATGAATGAGGGTACGGCGTAGGGTATGGGTTAGGGTTAGGTTTAGGGTTAGGGTTAGGGTACAGGTGAGGGTACGGTGTAGGGTATGGGTTAGGATTAGGGTTACTTTTAGTGTTAGGGTAGGTTTATGGTACGGGTTCGGATTACGGTACGTTTTAGGGTTAGGGTATGGGTTAGGGTTAGGGTACACGTTAGGATTAGGGTATTTATTAAACCTATCCCACTCTCTAGATACCACTTAGCACGTAAAGGAATATTATTAGGGATCCAGCCATGGAGAAGATTTTAGTCACTAGGATAAGATAAAGAATAAACACATTATAAAAAAATCACATTAGGACTTTCTTTTTAACCTGTTCCTTAAAACACTAGTGCTTAGGAAATCTAATAGAGGCAAAAGCAATCAAGGGTAGTTTAGGGTTAGGGTTAGGGTTAGGGTTAGTGTTAGTGTTAGGGTACGGCTTAGGGTATGGGATAGGGTACGGGTGAGGGTACGGCGTAGGGTAGCGGTTAGGGTTAGGGTTAGGGTTAGGGTTAGGGTTAGGGTACGGCTTAGGGTACGGGTGAGGGTACGGGTGAGGGTACTGCGTAGGGTATTGGTTAGGGTTAGGGTACGGCTTAGGATACGTGTTAGGGTACGGGTTAGGGTACGGCGTAGAGTGTGGGTTAGGGTTAGGGTTAGTGTTAGGGTTAGGGTTACGGTACATCTTAGGGTACGTGTTAGGGTACGGGTGAGGGTACGGCGTAGGTTATGGGTTAGGGTTAGGGTTAGGGTTAGGGTTAGGGTACGGCTTAGGATACGGGTTAGGGTACGGGTGAGGGTACGGCGTAGGTTATGGGTTAGGGTTAGGGTTAGTGTTAGGGTTATGGTACGGCTTAGGTTATGGGATAGGGTACAGGTGAGGGTATGGCATAGGGTAGGGGTTAGGGTTAGGGTTAGGGTTAGGGTTAGGGTTAGGGTACGGCTTAGGGTACGGGTGAGGGTATGGGTGAGGATACTGCGTAGGGTATTGGTTAGGGTTACGGTACGTCTTAGGATACGGGTTAGGTTACGGGTGAGGGCACGGCGTAGGTTATGGGTTAGGGTTAGGTTTAGTGTTAGGGATATGGTTAGGGTTAGGTTATGGGATAGGGTACAGGTGAGGGTACGGTATAGGGTAGGGTTTAGGGTTAGGGTTAGTGTTAGGGTTACGGTTAGGGTATGGCTTAGGGTACGGGTGAGGGTACTGTGTAGGTCATTGGTTAGGGTTAGGTTATGGCTTAGGATACACGTTATTGTATGGGTTAGGGTACGGCGCAGGGTATGGGTAAGGGTTAGGGTTAGGGTTAGGGTTAGAGTTAGGGTACGGCTTAGGGTACGGGTTAGGGTACGGGTGAGGGTACGGCGTAGTGTATAGGTTAGGGTTAGGGTTAGGGTACGGCTTAGGGTACGAGTTAGGTTACGGGTGAGGGTACGGCGTAGGGTAAGGGTTAGGGTTAGGGTTAGTGTTAGTGTTAGTGTTAGGGTTAGGGTACGGCTTAGCGTATGGGATAGGGTACGGGTGAGGGTACGGCATAGGGTAGGGGTTAGGGTTAGGGTTAGGGTTAGAGTTAGGGTATGGCTTAAGGTACGGGTGAGGGTACGGGTGAGGGTACTGCGTAGGGTATTAGTTAGGGTTAGGGTATGGCTTAGGATACGTGTTAGGGTACGGGTTAGGGTACGGCGTAGAGTGTGGGTTAGGGTTAGGGTTAGTGTTAGGGTTAGGGTTACGGTACGTCTTAGGGTACGTGTTAGGGTATGGGTGAGGGTACGGCGTAGGTTATGGGTTAGGGTTAGGGTTAGTGTTAGGGTTAGGTTTAGGGTACGGCTTAGGATACGGGTTAGGGTACGGGTGAGGGTACGGCGTAGGTTATGGGTTAGGGTTAGGGTTAGTGTTAGGGTTATGGTACGGCTTAGGTTATGGGATAGGGTACAGGTGAGGGTATGGCATAGGGTAGGGGTTAGGGTTAGGGTTAGGGTTAGGGTTAGGGTACGGCTTAGGGTACGGGTGAGGGTTTGGGTGAGGATACTGCGTAGGGTATTGGTTAGGGTTAGGGTACGGCTTAGGATAAGGGTTATGGTACGTGTTAGGGTATGGCGTACGGTATGGGTTAGGGTTAGGTTTAGGGTTAGGGTTAGGGTTAGGGTTAGGGTACGGCTTAGGGTACGGGTTAGGGTACGGGTGAGGTTACGGCGTAGGGTATAGTTTAGGGTTAGGGTTAGGGTTAGGGTATGGCTTAGGATACGGGTTAGGGTACGGGTGAGGGTACGGCGTAGCGTATGGGTTAGGGTTAGGGTTAGGGTACGGCTTAGGGTACGGGTTAGGGTACGGGTGAGGGTATGGCGTAGTGTATAGGTTAGGGTTAGGGTTAGGGTTAGGGTATGGCTTAGGGTACGGGTGAGGTTACGGGTGAGGGTACTCTGTAGGCTATTGGTTATGGTTAGGGTACGGCTTAGAATACGGGTTAGGGTACGGGTTAGGTTACGGCGTAGGGTATGGGTTAGGGTTAAGGTTAGGGTTAGGGTTAGGGTACGGCTTAGGGTACGGCTTAGGGTACGGGTGAGGGTAAGGAGTAGTGTATAGGTTAGGGTTAGGGTTAGGGTTCGGCTTAGGGTACGGGTTAGGGTACGGGTGAGGGTATGGCGTAGTGTATATGTTAGGGTTAGGGTTAGGGTTAGGGTACGGCTTAGGGTATGGGATAGGGTACGGGTGAGGGTACGGCGTAGGGTAGGGGTTAGGTTTAGGGTTAGGGTTAGTGTTAGGGTTAGGGTACGGCTTAGGGTATGGGATAGGTTACGGGTGAGTGTACGGCGTAGGGTAGGGGTTAGGGTTAGGTTTAGGCTTAGTGTTAGGTTTAGGGTACCGCTTAGGGTATGGGATAGGGTACAGCGTAGGGTAGCGGTTAGGGTTAGGGTTAGGGTTAGGGTTAGGGTTAGGGTACGGCTTAGGATACGGTTTAGGGTACGGGTGAGGGTACGGCGTAGCGTATGGGTTAGGGTTAGGGTTAGGGTTAGGGTACGGCTTAGGGTACGGGTTAGGGTACGGGTGAGGGTACGGCGTAGGTTATGGGTTAGGGTTAGGGTTAGGGTTAGGGTTAGTTTTAGGGTTAGGGATTGGTTTAGGGTACGGGTGAGGATTAGCGTACGTGTTAGGGTTAGGGTTTGGGTTAGGGTTAGGGTACGCATTAGGGTTAGGGTATGGGTTAGGGTTAGGGTACACGTTAGGATTAGGGTATTTATTAAACCTATCCCACTCTCTAGATACCACTTAGCACGTAAAGGAATATTATTTAGGGTCCAGCCATGGAGAATATTTTCGTCACTAGGATAAGATAAAGAATAATCACATTATAAAAAAATCACATTAGGATTTTCTTTTTAACCTGTTCCTTAAAACACTAGTGCTTAGGAAATCTAATGGAGGCAAAAGCAGTCAAGGGTAGTTTAGGGTTAGGGTTAGGGTTAGGGTTAGTGTTAGGGTTAGGGTACGGCCTAGGGTATGGGATAGGTATGGGTGAGGGTACGGCGTAGGTTAGGGGTTAGGGTTAGGGTTAGGGTTAGGGTTAGGGTATGGCTTAGGGTACGGCTGAGGGTACGGGTGAGGGTACTGCGTAGGGTATTGCTTAGGGTTAGGGTACGGCTTAGGATACGTGTTAGGGTACGGGTTAGGGTACGGCGTAGAGTGTGGGTTAGGGTTAGGGTTAGTGTTAGGGTTAGGGTTACGGTACGTCTTAGGGTACGTGTTAGGGTACGGGTGAGGGTACGGCGTAGGTTATGGGTTAGGGTTAGGGTTAGGGTTAGGGTTAGGGTACGGCTTAGGATACGGGTTATTGTACGGGTGAGGGTACGGCATAGGTTATGGTTTAGGGTTAGGGTTAGTGTTAGGGTTATGGTACGGCTTAGGTTATGGGATAGGGTACAGGTGAGGGTATGGCATAGGGTAGGGGTTAGGGTTAGGGTTAGGGTTAGGGTAAGGGTTAGGGTACGGCTTAGGGTACGGGTGAGGGTATGGGTGAGGATACTGCATAGGGTATTGGTTAGGGTTAGGGTACGGCTTAGGATATGGGTTAGGGTACATGTTAGGTTATGGCGTACGGTATGGGTTAGGGTTAGGGTTAGGGTTAGGGTTAGGGTTAGGGTTAGGGTACGGCTTAGGGTACGGGTTAGGGTACGGGTGAGGTTACGGCGTAGGGTATAGTTTAGGGTTAGGGTTAGGGTTAGGGTACGGCTTAGGATACGGGTTAGGGTACGGGTGAGGGTACGGCGTAGCGTATGGTTTAGGGTTAGGGTTAGGGTTAGGGTACGGCTTAGGGTACGGGTTAGGGTACGGGTGAGGGTACGGTGTAGGTTATGGATTAGGGTTAGGGTTAGGGTTAGGGATTGGTTTAGGGTACGGGTTAGGATTAGCATACGTGTTCGGGTTAGGGTTTTGGTTAGGGTTAGGGTACGCGTTAGGGTTAGGGTATGGGTTAGGTTTAGGGTACACTTTAGGATTAGGGTATTTATTAAACCTATCCCACTCTCTAGATACCACTTAGCACGTAAAGGAATATTATTTGGGGTTCAGCCATGGAGAAGATTTTAGTCACTAGGATAAGATAAAGAATAAACACATTATAAAAAAATCACATAAGGTTTTCTTTTTAACCTGTTCCTTAAAACACTAGTGTTTAGGAAATCTAATGGAGGCAAAAGCAGTAAAGGGTAGTTTAGGGTTAGGGTAAGGGTTAGGGTTAGGGTAGGGCTTAGGATACGGGTGAGGGTACTGGTGAGGGTACTGCGTAGGTTATTGGTTAGGGTTAGGGTACGGCTTAGGATACGGGTTAGGATATGGGTTAGGTTACGGCGTTGGGTATGGGTGAGGGTTAGGGTTAGGGTTAGGGTAAGGCTTTGGGTACGGGTTAGGGTACGGGTGAGGGTACGGCGTAGGGTAGAGGTTAGGGTTAGGTTTAGGGTTAGGGTACGGCTTAGGATACGGGTTAGGGTACGGGTGAGGGTATGGCGTAGCGTATGGGTTAGGGTTAGGGTTAGGGTACGTCTTAGGGTACGGGTTAGGGTACGGGTGAGGGTACGGCGTAGGGTAAGGTTTAGGGTTAGGGTTAGGGTTAGTGTTAGTTTTAGGGTTAGGGATTGGTTTAGGGTACGGGTTAGGATTAGCGTACGTGTTAGGGTTAGATTTTGGGTTAGGGTTAGGGTACGCGTTAGGGTTACGGTATGGGTTAGGGTTAGGGTACACGTTAGGATTAGGGTATTTATTAAACCTATCCCACTCTCTAGATACCACTTAGCACGTAAAGGAATATTATTAGGGATCCAGCCATGGAGAAGATTTTAGTCACTAGGATAAGATAAAGAATAAACACATTATAAAAAAATCACATTAGGATTTTCTTTTTAACCTGTTCCTTAAAACACTAGTGCTTAGGAAATCTAATAAAGGCAAAAGCAATCAAGGGTAGTTTAGGGTTAGGGTTAGGGTTAGGGTTAGTGTTAGGGTTAGGGTACGGCTTAGGGTATGGGATAGGATACGGGTGAGGGTAAGGCGTAGGTTAGGGGTTAGGGTTAGGGTTAGGGTTAGGGTTAGGGTATGGCTTAGGGTACGGGTGAGGGTACGGGTGAGGGTACTGCGTAGGGTATTGCTTAGGGTTAGGGTACGGCTTAGGATACGTGTTAGGGTACGGGTTAGGGTACAGCGTAGAGTGTGGGTTAGGGTTAGGGTTAGTGTTAGGGTTAGGGTTACGGTACGTCTTAGGGTACGTGTTAGGGTACGGGTGAGGGTACGGCGTAGGTTATGGGTTAGGGTTAGGGTTAGGGTTAGGGTTAGGGTACGGCTTAGGATACGGGTTAGTGTACGGGTGAGGGTACGGCATAGGTTATGGTTTAGGGTTAGGGTTAGTGTTAGGGTTATGGTACGGCTTAGGTTATGGGATAGGGTACAGGTGAGGGTATGGCATAGGGTAGGGGTTAGGGTTAGGGTTAGGGTTAGGGTAAGGGTTAGGGTACGGCTTAGGGTACGGGTGAGGGTATGGGTGAGGATACTGCGTAGGGTATTGGTTAGGGTTAGGGTACGGCTTAGGATATGGGTTAGGGTACGTGTTAGGGTATGGCGTACGGTATGGGTTAGGGTTAGGGTTAGGGTTAGGGTTAGGGTTAGGGTTAGGGTACGGCTTAGGGTACGGGTTAGGGTACAGGTGAGGTTACGGCGTAGGGTATAGTTTAGGGTTAGGGTTAGGGTTAGGGTACGGCTTAGGATACGGGTTAGGGTACGGGTGAGGGTACGGCGTAGCGTATGGTTTAGGGTTAGGGTTAGGGTTAGGGTACTGCTTAGGGTACGGGTTAGGGTACGGGTGAGGGTACGGTGTAGGTTATGGATTAGGGTTAGTGTTAGGGTTAGGGTTAGTTTTAGGGTTAGGGATTGGTTTAGGGTACGGGTTAGGATTAGCATATGTGTTCGGGTTAGGGTTTTGGTTAGGGTTAGGGTACGCGTTAGGGTTAGGGTATGGGTTAGGTTTAGGGTACACTTTAGGATTAGGGTATTTATTAAACCTATCCCACTCTCTAGATACCACTTAGCACGTAAAGGAATATTATTTGGGGTTCAGCCATGGAGAAGATTTTAGTCACTAGGATAAGATAAAGAATAAACACATTATAAAAAAATCACATAAGGTTTTCTTTTTAACCTGTTCCTTAAAACACTAGTGTTTAGGAAATCTAATGGAGGCAAAAGCAGTAAAGGGTAGTTTAGGGTTAGGGTTAGGGTTAGGGTTAGGGTAGGGCTTAGGATACGGGTGAGGGTACTGGTGAGGGTACTGCGTAGGTTATTGGTTAGGGTTAGGGTACGGCTTAGGATACGGGTTAGGATATGGGTTAGGTTACGGCGTTGGGTATGGGTGAGGGTTAGGGTTAGGGTTAGGGTAAGGCTTTGGGTAAGGTTTAGGTTACGGGTGAGGGTACGGCGTAGGTTATGGGTTAGGGTTAGGGTTAGTGTTAGGGTTATGGTACGGCTTAGGTTATGGGATAGGGTACAGGTGAGGGTATGGCATAGGGTAGGGGTTAGGGTTAGGGTTAGGGTTAGGGTAAGGGTTAGGGTACGGCTTAGGGTACGGGTGAGGGTATGGGTGAGGATACTGCGTAGGGTATTGGTTAGGGTTAGGGTACGGCTTAGGATATGGGTTAGGGTACGTGTTAGGGTATGGCGTACGGTATGGGTTAGGGTTAGGGTTAGGGTTAGGGTTAGGGTTAGGGTTAGGGTACGGCTTAGGGTACGGGTTAGGGTACAGGTGAGGTTACGGCGTAGGGTATAGTTTAGGGTTAGGGTTAGGGTTAGGGTACGGCTTAGGATACGGGTTAGGGTACGGGTGAGGGTACGGCGTAGCGTATGGTTTAGGGTTAGGGTTAGGGTTAGGGTACTGCTTAGGGTACGGGTTAGGGTACGGGTGAGGGTACGGTGTAGGTTATGGATTAGGGTTAGTGTTAGGGTTAGGGTTAGTTTTAGGGTTAGGGATTGGTTTAGGGTACGGGTTAGGATTAGCATATGTGTTCGGGTTAGGGTTTTGGTTAGGGTTAGGGTACGCGTTAGGGTTAGGGTATGGGTTAGGTTTAGGGTACACTTTAGGATTAGGGTATTTATTAAACCTATCCCACTCTCTAGATACCACTTAGCACGTAAAGGAATATTATTTGGGGTTCAGCCATGGAGAAGATTTTAGTCACTAGGATAAGATAAAGAATAAACACATTATAAAAAAATCACATAAGGTTTTCTTTTTAACCTGTTCCTTAAAACACTAGTGTTTAGGAAATCTAATGGAGGCAAAAGCAGTAAAGGGTAGTTTAGGGTTAGGGTTAGGGTTAGGGTTAGGGTAGGGCTTAGGATACGGGTGAGGGTACTGGTGAGGGTACTGCGTAGGTTATTGGTTAGGGTTAGGGTACGGCTTAGGATACGGGTTAGGATATGGGTTAGGTTACGGCGTTGGGTATGGGTGAGGGTTAGGGTTAGGGTTAGGGTAAGGCTTTGGGTAAGGTTTAGGTTACGGGTGAGGGTACGGCGTAGGGTAGAGGTTAGGGTTAGGTTTAGGGTTAAGGTACGGCTTATGATACGGGTTAGGGTATGGGTGAGGGTACGGCGTAGCGTATGGGTTAGGGTTAGGGTAAGGGTTAGGGTTAGTTTTAGGGTTAGGGATTGGTTTAGGGTACGGGTTAGGATTAGCGTACGTGTTAGGGTTAGGGTTAGAGTACGCATTAGGGTTAAGGTGTGGGTTAGGGTTAGGGTACACGTTAGGATTAGGGTATTTATTAAACCTATCCCACTCTCTAGATACCACTTAGCACGTAAAGGAATATTATTAGGGATCAAGCCATGGAGAAGATTTTAGTCACTAGGATAAGATAAAGAATAAACACATTATAAAAAAATCACATTAGGATTTTCTTTTTAACCTGTTCCTTAAAACACTAGTGCTTAGGAAATCTAATAAAGGCAAAAGCAATCAAGGGTAGTTTAGGGTTAGGGTTAGGGTTAGGGTTAGTGTTAGGGTTAGGGTACGGCTTAGGGTATGGGATAGGATACGGGTGAGGGTACGGCGTAGGTTAGGGGTTAGGGTTAGGGTTAGGGTTAGGGTTAGGGTATGGCTTAGGGTACGGGTGAGGGTACGGGTGAGGGTACGGCGTAGGGTAAGGTTTAGGGTTAGGGTTAGGGTTAGTGTTAGTTTTAGGGTTAGGGATTGGTTTAGGGTACGGGTTAGGATTAGCGTACGTGTTAGGGTTAGATTTTGGGTTAGGGTTAGGGTACGCGTTAGGGTTACGGTATGGGTTAGGGTTAGGGTACACGTTAGGATTAGGGTATTTATTAAACCTATCCCACTCTCTAGATACCACTTAGCACGTAAAGGAATATTATTTGGGGTTCAGCCATGGAGAAGATTTTCGTCACTAGGATAAGATAAAGAATAATCACATTATAAAAAAATCACATTAGGATTTTCTTTTTAACCTGTTCCATAAGACACTAGTGCTTAGGAAATCTAATAAAGGCAAAAGCAATCAAGGGTAGTTTAGGGTTAGGGTTAGGGTTAGGGTTAGTGTTAGGGTTAGGGTACGGCTTAGGGTATGGGATAGGATACGGGTGAGGGTACGGCGTAGGGTAGGGGTTAGGGTTAGGGTTAGGGTTAGGGTTAGGGTTAGGGTATGGCTTAGGGTACGGGTGAGGGTACGGGTGAGGGTACTGCGTACGGTATTGCTTAGGGTTAGGGTACGGCTTAGGATACGTGTTAGGGTACGGGTTAGGGTACGGCGTAGAGTGTGGGTTAGGGTTAGGGTTAGTGTTAGGGTTAGGGTTACGGTACGTCTTAGGGTACGTGTTAGGGTACGGGTGAGGGTACGGCGTAGGTTATGGGTTAGGGTTAAGGTTAGGGTTAGGGTTAGGGTACGGCTTAGGATACGGGTTAGGGTACGGGTGAGGGTACGGCGTAGTTTATGGTTTAGGGTTAGGGTTAGTGTTAGGTTTCTGGTACGGCTTAGGTTATGGGATAGGGTACAGGTGAGGGTATGGCATATGGTAGGGGTTAGGGTTAGGGTTAGGGTTAGGGTTAGGGTTAGGGTACGGCTTAGGGTACGGGTGAGGGTATGGGTGAGGATACTGCGTAGGGTATTGGTTAGGGTTAGGGTACGGCTTAGGATACGGGTTAGGGTACGTGTTAGGGTATGGCGTACGGTATGGGTTAGGGTTAGGGTTAGGGTTAGGGTTAGGGTTAGGGTTAGGGTACGGCTTAGGGTACGGGTTAGGGTACGGGAGAGGTTACGGCGTAGGGTATAGTTTAGGGTTAGGGTTAGGGTTAGGGTACGGCTTAGGATACGGGTAGGGTACGTGTGAGGGTACGGCGTAGCGTATGGTTTAGGGTTAGGGTTAGGGTTAGGGTACGGCTTAGGCTACGGGTTAGGGTACGGGTGAGGGTACGGTGTAGGTTATGGGTTAGGGTTAGGGTTAGGGTTAGTTTTAGGGTTAGGGATTGGTTTAGGGTACGGGTTAGGATTAGCATACGTGTTCGGGTTAGGGTTTTGGTTAGGGTTAGGGTACGCGTTAGGGTTAGGGTATGGGTTAGGTTTAGGGTACACTTTAGGATTAGGGTATTTATTAAACCTATCCCACTCTCTAGATACCACTTAGCACGTAAAGGATTATTATTTGGGGTTCAGCCATGGAGAAGATTTTAGTCACTAGGATAAGATAAAGAATAAACACATTATAAAAAAATCACATAAGGTTTTCTTTTTAACCTGTTCCTTAAAACACTAGTGTTTAGGAAATCTAATGGAGGCAAAAGCAGTAAAGTGTAGTTTAGGGTTAGGGTTAGGGTTAGTGTTAGGGTAGGGCTTAGGATACGGGTGAGGGTACTGGTGAGGGTACTGCATAGGTTAATGGTTAGGGTTAGAGTACGGCTTAGGATACGGGTTAGGATATGGGTTAGGTTACGGTGTTGGGTATGGTTGAGGGTTAGGGTTAGGGTTAGGGTAAGGCTTTGGGTACGGGTGAGGGTACGGGTGAGGGTACGGCGTAGGGTAGAGTTTAAGGTTAGGTTTAGGGTTAGGGTACGGGTTAGGATACGGGTTAGGGTATGGGTGAGGGTACGGCGTAGCGTATGGGTTAGGGTTAGGGTTAGGGTTAGGGTTAGTTTTAGGGTTAGGGATTGGTTTAGGGTACGGGTTAGGATTAGCGTACGTGTTAGGGTTAGGGTTTGGGTTAGGGTTAGGGTACGCATTAGGGTTAAGGTGTGGGTTAGGGTTAGGGTACACGTTAGGATTAGGGTATTTATTAAACCTATCCCACTCTCTAGATACCACTTAGCACGTAAAGGAATATTATTTAGGGTACAGCCATGGAGAAGATTTTCGTCACTAGGATAAGATAAAGAATAAACACATTATAAAAAAATCACATTAGGATTTTCTTCTTAACCTGTTCCTTAAAACACTAGTGCTTAGGAAATCTAATGGAGGCAAAAGCAGTCAACGGTAGTTTAGGGTTAGAGTTAGGGTTAGGGTTAGTGTTAGGGTTAGGGTACGGCTTAGGGTATGGGATAGGGTATGGGTGAGGTTACGGCATAGGGTAGGGTTTAGGGTTAGCGTTAGTGTTAGGGATAGGGTTAGGGTATGGCTTAGGGTACGGGTGAGGGTACTGTGTAGGTCATTGTTTAGGGTTAGGTTAAGGCTTAGGATACAGGTTATTGTATGGGTTAGGGTACGACGCAGGGTATGGGTAAGGGTTAGGGTTAGGGTTAAGGTTAGATTTAGGGTACGGCTTAGGGTACGGGTTAGGGTACGGGTGAGGGTACGGCGTAGTGTATAGGTTAGGGTTAGATTTAGGGTACGGCTTAGGGTACGGGTTAGGTTACGGGTGAGGGTACGGGGTAGGGTATGGGTTAGGGTTAGGGTTAGGGTTAGTGTTAGTGTTAGCGTTAGGGTACGGCTTAGCGTATGGGATAGGGTACGGGTGAGGGTACGGCGTAGGGTAGGGGTTAGGGTTAGGGTTAAGGTTAGATTTAGGGTACGGCTTAGGGTACGGGTTAGGGTACGGGTGAGGGTATGGCGTAGTGTATAGGTTAGGGTTAGGGTTAGGGTACGGCTTAGGGTACGGGTTAGGTTACGGGTGAGGGTACGGCGTAGGGTATGGGTTAGGGTTAGGGTTAGGGTTAGTGTTAGTGTTAGGGTTAGGGTACGGCTTAGCGTATGGGATAGGGTACGGGTGAGGGTACAGCGTAGGGTAGGGGTTAGGGTTAGAGTTAGGGTTAGGGTTGGCGTTAGGGTACGGCTTAGGGTACGGGTGAGGGTACGGGTGAGGGTACTGCGTAGGGTATTGGTTAGGGTTAGGATATGGCTTAGGATACGGGTTAGGGTACGGGTTAGGGTATGGCGTAGGGTATGGGTTAGGGTTAGGGTTAGGGTTAGGGTTAGGGTTAGCGTACGGCTTAGGATACGGTTTAGGGTACGGGTGAGGGTACTGCGTAGCGTATGGGTTAGGGTTAGGTTTAGGGTACGTCTTAGGGTACGGGTTAGGGTACGGGTGAGGGTACGGCGTAGGGTAAGGGTTAGGGTTAGGGTTAGGGTTAGTTTTAGGGTTAGGGATTGGTTTAGGGTACGGGTTAGGATTAGCGTACGTGTTAGGGTTAGGTTTTAGGTTAGGGTTAGGGTACGCGTTAGGGTTAGGGTATGGGTTAGGGTTAGGGTACACGTTAGGATTAGGGTATTTATTAAACCTATCCCACTCTCTAGATACCACTTAGCACGTAAAGGAATATTATTAGGGATCCAGCCAAGGAGAAGATTTTAGTCACTAGGATAAGATAAAGAATAAACACATTATAAAAAAATCACATTAGGATTTTCTTTTTAACCTGTTCCTTAAAACACTAGTGCTTAGGAAATCTAATAGAGGCAAAAGCAATCAAGGGTAGTTTAGGGTTAGGGTTAGGGTTAGGGTTAGTGTTAGGGTTAGGGTACGGCTTAGGATATGGGATAGGGTACGGGTGAGGGTACGGCGTAGGGTAGGGGTTAGGGTTAGGGTTAGGGTATGGCTTAGGGTACGGGTGAGGGTACGGGTGAGGGTACTGAGTAGCGTATTGGTTAGGGTTAGGGTACGGCTTAGGATACGTGTTAGGGTACGGGTTAGGGTACGGCGCAGAGTGTGGGTTAGGGTTAGTGTTAGGGTTAGGGTTACGGTACGTCTTAGGGTACGTGTTAGGGTATGGGTGAGGGTACGGCGTAGTTTATGGGTTAGGGTTAGGGTTAGGGTTAGGGTTAGGGTACGGCTTAGGATACGGGTTAGGGTACGGCGTAGGTTATGGGTTAGGGTTAGGGTTAGTGTTAGGGTTAGGGTACGGCTTAGGTTATGGGATAGGGTACAGGTGAGGGTATGGCATAGGGTAGGGGTTAGGGTTAGGGTTAGGGTTAGGGTTAGGGTACGGCTTAGGATACGGGTTAGGGTACGGGTGAGGGTACGGCGTAGCGTATGGTTTAGGGTTAGGGTTAGGGTTAGGGTACGGCTTAGGGTACGGGTTAGGGTACGGGTGAGGGTACGGCGTAGGTTATGGGTTAGGGTTAGGGTTAGTTTTAGGGTTAGGGATTGGTTTAGGGTACGGGTTAGGATTAGCATACGTGTTCGGGTTAGGGTTTTGGTTAGGGTTAGGGTACGCGTTAGGGTTAGGGTATGGGTTAGGTTTAGGGTACACCTTAGGATTAGGGTATTTATTAAACCTATCCCACTCTCTAGATACCACTTAGCACGTAAAGGAATATTATTTGGGGTTCAGCCATGGAGAAGATTTTAGTCACTAGGATAAGATAAAGAATAAACACATTATAAAAAAATCACATAAGGTTTTCTTTTTAACCTGTTCCTTAAAACACTAGTGTTTAGGAAATCTAATGGAGGCAAAAGCAGTAAAGGGTAGTTTAGGGTTAGGGTTAGGGTTAGGGTTAGGGTAGGGCTTAGGATACGGGTGAGGGTACTGGTGAGGGTACTGCGTAGGTTATTGGTTAGGGTTAGGGTACGGCTTAGGATACGGGTTAGGGTATGGGTGAGGGTACGGCGTAGCGTATGGGTTAGGGTTAGGGTTAGGGTTAGGGTTAGTTTTAGGGTTAGGGATTGGTTTAGGGTACGGGTTAGGATTAGCGTACGTGTTAGGGTTAGGGTTTGGGTTAGGGTTAGGGTACGCATTAGGGTTAGGGTATGGGTTAGGGTTAGGGTACACGTTAGGATTAGGGTACTTATTAAACCTATCCCACTCTCTAGATACCACTTAGCACGTAAAGGAATATTATTTAGGGTCCAGCCATGGAGAAGATTTTCGTCACTAGGATAAGATAAAGAATAAACACATTATAAAAAAATCACATTAGGATTTTCTTTTTAACCTGTTCCTTAAAACACTAGTGCTTAGGAAATCTAATGGAGGCAAAAGCAGTCAAGGGAAGTTTAGGGTTAAGGTTAGGGTTAGGGTTAGTGTTAGGGTTAGGGTACAGCTTAGGGTATGGGATAGCGTATGGGTGAGGGTACGGCATAGGGTAGGTTTTAGGGTTAGGGTTAGTGTTAGGGTTAGGGTTAGGGTATGGCTTAGGGTACGGGTGAGGGTACTGTGTAGGTCATTGGTTAGGGTTAGGTTAAGGCTTAGGATACAGGTTATTGTATGTGTTAGGGTACGGCGCAGGGTATGGGTAAGGGTTAGGGTTAGGGTTAGGGTTAGAGTTAGGGTACGGCTTAGGGTACGGGTTAGGGTACGGGTGCGGGTACGGCGTAGTGTATAGGTTAGGGTTAGGGTTAGGGTACGGCTTAGGGTACGGGTTAGGTTACGGGTGAGGGTACGGCGTAGGGTATGGGTTAGGGTTAGGGTTAGTGTTAGTGTTAGGGTTAGGGTACGGCTTAGCGTATGGGATAGGGTACGGGTGAGGGTACGGCGTAGGGTAGGGATTAGGGTTAGAGTTAGGGTTAGGGTTGGGGTTAGGGTACGGCTTAGGGTACGGGTGAGGGTACGGGTGAGCGTACTGCGTAGGGTATTGGTTAGGGTTAGGATACGGCTTAGGATACGGGTTAGGGTACGGGTTAGGGTATCGCGTAGGGTATGGGTTAGGGTTAGGGTTAGGGTTAGGTTTAGGGTACGGCTTAGGGTACGGGTGAGGGTACGGATGAGGGTACTGCGTAGGGTATTGGTTAGGGTTAGGATACGGCTTAGGATACGGTTAGGGTACGGGTTAGGGTACGGCGTAGGGTATGGGTTAGGGTTTGGGTTAGGGTTAGGGTTAGTGTTAGGGTACGGCTTAGGGTACGGGTGAGGGTACGGCGTAGGGTACAGGTTAGGGTTAGGTTTAGGGTTAGGGTTAGGGTACGGCGTAGGGTACGGGTTAGGGTACGGTTGATGGTACGACGTAGGGTATAGGTTAGGGTTAGGGTTAGGGTACGGCTTAGGATACGGTTTAGGGTACGGGTGAGGGTACGGCGTAGCGTATGGGTTAGGGTTAGGGTTAGGGTTAGGGTACGGCTTAGGGTACGGGTGAGGGTACTGGTGAGGGTACTGCGTAGGTTACTGGTTAGGGTTAGGGTACGGCTTAGGATACGGGTTAGGATATGGGTTAGGTTACGGCGTTGGGTATGGGTGAGGGTTAGGGTTAGGGTTAGGGTAAGGCTTTGGGTACGGGTTAGGGTACGGGTGAGGGTACGGCGTAGGTTATGGGTTAGGGTTAGGGTTAGTGTTAGGGTTAGGGTACGGCTTAGGCTATGGGATAGGGTATGGGTGAGGGTACGGCATAGGGTAGGTTTTAGGTTTAGGGTTAGTGTTAGGGTTAGGTTTAGGGTATGGCTTAGGGTACGGGTGACGGTACTGTGTAGGTCATTGGTTAGGGTTAGGTTAAGGCTTAGGATACAGGTTATTGTATGGGTTAGGGTACGGCGCAGGGTATGGGTAAGGGTTAGGGTTAGGGTTAGGGTACGGCTTCGGGTACGGGTGAGGGTATGGGTGAGGATACTGCGTAGGGTATTGGTTAGGGTTAGGGTACGGCTTAGGATACGGGTTAGGGTACGTGTTAGGGTATGGCGTACGGTATGGGTTAGGGTTAGGGTTAGGGTTAGGGTTAGGGTTAGGGTACGGCTTAGGGTACGGGTTAGGGTACGGGTGAGGGTATGGCGTAGTGTATAGGTTAGGGTTAGGGTTAGGGTATGGCTTAGGGTACGGTGAGGGTACGGGTGAGGGTACGGTGTAGGGTATTGGTTATGGTTAGGGTACGGCTTAGAATACGGGTTAGGGTACGGGTTAGGGTACGGCATAGGGTATGGGTTAGGGTTAGGGTTAGGGTTAGGGTTAGGGTTAGGGTACGGCTTAGGGTACGGGTTAGGGTACGGGTGAGGGTACGGCGTAGTGTATAGGTTAGGGTTAGGGTTAGGGTACGGCTTAGGGTATGGGATAGGGTACGGGTGAGGGTACGGCATAGGATAGGGGTTAGGTTTAGGGTTAGGGTTAGTGTTAGGGTTAGGGTACGGCTTAGGGTATGGGGTAGGTTACGGGTGAGGTTACGGCATAGGGTAGGGTTTAGGGTTAGGTTTAGGGTTAGTGTTAGGGTTAGGGTACCGCTTAGGGTATGGGATAGGGTACGGCGTAGGGTAGCGGTTAGGGTTAGGGTTAGGGTTAGGGTTAGGGTACGGCTTAGGATACGGGTTAGGGTACGGGTGAGGGTACGGCGTAGCGTATGGTTTAGGGTTAGGGTTAGGGTTAGGGTTAGTGTTAGGGTTAGGGTATGGCTTAGGGTATGGGATAGGGTATGGGTGAGGGTACGGCATAGGGTAGGGTTTAGGGTTAGGGTTAGTGTTAGGGTTAGGGTTAGGGTATGGCTTAGGGTACGGGTGAGGGTACTGTGTAGGTCACTGGTTAGGGTTAGGTTAAGGCTTAGGATACAGGTTATTGTATGGGTTAGGGTACGGCTTAGGGTACGGGTTAGGTTACGGGTGAGGGTACGGCGTAGGGTATGGGTTAGGGTTAGGGTTAGGGTTAGTGTTAGTGTTAGGGTTAGGGTACGGCTTAGCGTATGGGATAGGGTACGGGTGAGGGTACGGCGTAGCGTAGGGGTTAGGGTTAGAGTTAGGGTTAGGGTTGGGGTTAGGTTACGGCTTAGGGTACGGGTGAGGGTACGGGTGAGGGTAGTGCGTAGGGTATTGGTTAGGGTTAGGATACGGCTTAGGATACGGGTTAGGGTACGGGTTAGGGTATGGCGTAGGGTATGGGTTAGGGTTAGGGTTAGGGTTAGGGTTAGGGTTAGGGTAAGGCTTAGGATACGGGTTAGGGTACGGGTGAGGGTACGGCGTAGCATATGGGTTAGGGTTAGGGTTAGGGTTAGGGTTAGTTTTAGGGTTAGGGATTGGTTTAGGGTACGGTTTAGGATTATCGTACGTGTTAGGATTAGGTTTTGGGTTAGGGTTAGGATACGCGTTAGGGTTAGGGTATAGGTTAGGGTTAGGGTACACGTTAGGATTAGGGTATTTATTAAACCTATCCCACTCTCTAGATACCACTTAGCACGTAAAGGAATATTAGTAGGGATCCAGCCATGGAGAAGATTTTAGTCACTAGGATAAGATAAAGAATAAACACATTATAAAAAAATCACATTAGGATTTTCTTTTTAACCTGTTCCTTAAAACACTAGTGCTTAGGAAATCTAATAGAGGCAAAAGCAATCAAGGGTAGTTTAGGGTTAGGGTTAGGGTTAGGGTTAGTGTTAGGGTTAGGGTACGGCTTAGGGTATGGGATAGGGTACGGGTGAGCGTACGGAGAAGGGTAGGGGTTAGGGTTAGTGTTAGGGTTAGGGTTAGGGTATGGCTTAGGGTACGGGTGAGGGTACTGTGTAGGTCATTGGTTAGGGTTAGGTTAAGGCTTAGGATACAGGTTATTGTATGGGTTAGGGTACGGCGCAGGGTATGGGTAAGGGTTAGGGTTAGGGTTAGAGTTAGGGTACGGCTTAGGGTACGGGTTAGGGTACGGGTGAGGGTACGGCGTAGTGTATAGGTTAGGGTCAGGGTTAGGGTACGGCTTAGGGTACGGGTTAGGTTACGGGTGAGGGTACGGTGTAGGTTATGGGTTAGGGTTAGGGTTAGGGTACGTCTTAGGGTACGGGTTAGGGTACGGGTGAGGGTACGGCGTAGGGTAAGGGTTAGGGTTAGGGTTAGGGTTAGGGTTAGTTTTAGGGTTAGGGATTGGTTTAGGGTACGGGTTAGGATTAGCGTACGTGTTAGGGTTAGGTTTTGGGTTAGGGTTAGGGTACGCGTTAGGGTTAGCGTATGGGTTAGGGTTAGGGTACACGTTAGGATTAGGGTATTTATTAAACCTATCCCACTCTCTAGATACCACGTAGCACGTAAAGGAATATTATTAGGGATCCAGCCATGGAGAAGATTTTAGTCACTAGGATAAGATAAAGAATAAACACATTATAAAAAAATCACATTAGGATTTTCTTTTTAACCTGTTCCTTAAAACACTAGTGCTTAGGAAATCTAATAGAGGCAAAAGCAATCAAGGGTAGTTTAGGGTTAGGTTTAGGGTTAGGGTTAGTGTTAGGGTTAGGGTACGGCTTAGGGTATGGGATAGGGTATGGGTGAGGGTACGGCGTAGGGTAGGGGTTAGGGTTAGGGTTAGGGTATGGCTTAGGGTACGGGTGAGGGTACGGGTGAGGGTACTGCGTAGGGTATTGGTTAGGGTTAGGGTACGGCTTAGGATACGTGTTAGGGTACGGGTTAGGGTACGCCGTAGAGTGTGGGTTAGGGTTAGGGTTAGTGTTAGGGTTAGGGTTACGGTACGTCTTAGGGTACGTGTTAGGGTACGGGTGAGGGTACGGCGTAGGTTATGGGTTAGGGTTAGGGTTAGGGTTAGGGTTAGGGTACGGCTTAGGATACGGGTTAGGGTACGGGTTTGCGTACGGCGTAGGCTATGGGTTAGGGTTAGGGTTAGTGTTAGGGTTATGGTACGGCTTAGGTTATGGGATAGGGTACAGGTGAGGGTATGGCATAGGGTAGGGGTTAGGGTTAGGGTTAGGGTTAGGGTTAGGGTTAGGGTACGGCTTAGGGTACGGGTTAGGGTATGGGTGAGTATACTGCGTAGGGTATTGGTTAGGGTTAGGGTACGGCTTAGGATACGGGTTAGGGTACGTGTTAGGGTATGGCGTACGGTATGGGTTAGGGTTAGGGTTAGGGTTAGGGTTAGGGTTAGGGTACGGCTTAGGGTACGGGTTAGGGTACGGGTGAGGTTACGGCGTAGGGTATAGTTTAGAGTTAGGGTTAGGGTACGGCTTAGGATACGGGTTAGGGTACGGGTGAGGGTACGGCGTAGCGTATGGTTTAGGGTTAGGGTTAGGGTTAGGGTACGGCTTAGGGTACGGGTTAGGGTACGGGTGAGGGTACGGCGTAGGTTATGGGTTAGGGTTAGGGTTAGGGTTAGTTTTAGGGTTAGGGATTGGTTTAGGGTACGGGTTAGGATTAGCATACTTGTTCGGGTTAGGGTTTTGGTTGGGGTTAGGGTATGCGTTAGGGTTAGGGTATGGGTTACGTTTAGGGTACACTTTAGGATTAGGGTATTTATTAAACCTATCCCACTCTCTAGATACCACTTAGCACGTAAGGGAATATTATTTGGGGTTCAGCCATGGAGAAGATTTTAGTCACTAGGATAAGATAAAGAATAAACACATTATAAAAAAATCACATAAGGTTTTCTTTTTAACCTGTTCCTTAAAACACTAGTGTTTAGGAAATCTAATGGAGGCAAAAGCAGTAAAGGGTAGTTTAGGGTTAGGGTTAGGGTTAGGGTTAGGGTAGGGCTTAGGATACGGGTGAGGGTACTGGTGAGGGTACTGCGTAGGTTATTGGTTAGGGTTAGGGTACGGCTTAGGATACGGGTTAGGATATGGGTTAGGTTATGGCGTTGGGTATGGGTGAGGGTTAGGGTTAGGGTTAGGGTAAGGCTTTGGGTGCGGGTTAGGGTACGGGTGAGGGTACGGCGCAGGGAGAGGTTAGGGTTAGGTTTAGGGTTAGGGTACGGCTTAGGATACGGGTTAGGGTATGGGTGAGGGTACGGCGTAGCGTATGGGTTAGGGTTAGGGTTAGGGTTAGGGTTAGTTTTAGGGTTATTGCTTGGTTTAGGGTACGGGTTAGGATTAGCGTACGTGTTAGGGTTAGGGTTTGGGTTAGGGTTAGGGTACGCATTAGGGTTAGGGTATGGGTTAGGGTTAGGGTACACGTTAGGATTAGGGTATTTATTAAACCTATCCCACTCTCTAGATACCACTTAGCACGTAAAGGAATATTATTTAGGGTCCAGCCATGGAGAAGATTTTCGACACTAGGATAAGATAAAGAATAAACACATTATAAAAAAATCACATTAGGATTTTCTTTTTAACCTGTGCCTTAAAACACTCGTGCTTAGGAAATTTAATGGAGGCAAAAGCAGTCAAGGGTAGTTTAGTGTTAGGGTTAGGGTTAGGGTTAGTGTTAGGGTTAGGGTACGGCTTAGGGTATGGGATAGGGTATGGGTGAGGGTACGGCATAGGGTAGGGTTTAGGGTTAGGGTTAGTGTTAGGGTTAGGGTTAGAGTATGGCTTCGGGTACGGGTGAGGGTACTGTGTAGGTCATTGGTTAGGGTTAGGTTAAGGCTTAGGATACAGGTTATTGTATGGGTTAGGGTACGGCGCAGGGTATGGGTAAGGGTTAGGGTTAGGGTTAAGGTTAGAGTTAGGGTACGGCTTAGGGTACGGGTTAGGGTACGCGTGAGGGTATGGCATAGTGTATAGGTTAGGGTCAGCGTTAGGGTACGGCTTAGGGTACGGGTTAGGTTACGGGTGAGGGTACGGCATAGGGTATGGGTTAGGGTTAGGGTTAGGGTTAGGGTTAGTGTTAGTGTTAGGGTTAGGGTACGGCTTAGCGTATGGGATAGGGTACGGGTGAGGGTACGGCGTAGGGTAGGGGTTAGGGTTAGAGTTAGGGTTAGGGTTGGGGTTAGGGTACGGCTTAGTGTACGGGTGAGGGTACGGGTGAGGGTACTGCGTAGGGTATTGGTTAGGGTTAGGATACGGCTTAGGATACGGGTTAGGGTACGGGTTAGGGTATGGCGTAGGGTATGGGTTAGGGTTAGGGTTAGGGTTAGGGTTAGGGTTAGGGTACGGCTTAGGATACGGGTTAGGGTACGGGTGAAGGTACGGCGTAGCGTATGGGTTAGGGTTAGGGTTAGGGTTAGCGTACGGCTTAGGTTATGGGATAGGGTACAGGTGAGGGTATGGCATAGGGTATGGGTTAGGGTTAGGGTTAGGGTTAGGGTTAGGGTTAGGGTACGGCTTAGGGTACGGGTGAGGGTATGGGTGAGGATACTGCATAGGGTATTGGTTAGGGTTAGGGTACGGCTTAGGATATGGGTTAGGGTACATGTTAGGGTATGGCGTACGGTATGGGTTAGGGTTAGGGTTAGGGTTAGGTTTAGGGTACGGCTTAGGGTACGGGTTAGGGTACGAGTGAGGGTATGGCGTAGTGTATAGGTTAGGGTTAGGGTTAGGGTTAGGGTACGGCTTAGGGTACGGGTTAGGGTACGGGTGAGGTTACGGCGTAGGGTATAGTTTAGGGTTAGGGTTAGGGTTAGGGTACGGCTTAGGATACGGGTTAGGGTACGGGTGAGGGTACGGCGTAGCGTATGGTTTAGGGTTAGGGTTAGGGTTAGGGTACGGCTTAGGGTACGGGTTAGGGTACGGGTGAGGGTACGGTGTAGGTTATGGGTTAGGGTTAGGGTTAGGGTTAGGGTTTGTTTTAGGGTTAGGGATTGGTTTAGGGTACGGGTTAGGATTAGCATACGTGTTCGGGTTAGGGTTTTGGTTGGGGTTAGGGTACGCGTTAGGGTTAGGGTATGGGTTAGGTTTAGGGTACACTTTAGGATTAGGGTATTTATTAAACCTATCCCACTCTCTAGATACCACTTAGCACGTAAAGGAATATTATTTGGGGTTCAGCCATGGAGAAGATTTTAGTCACTAGGATAAGATAAAGAATAAACACATTATAAAAAAATCGCATAAGGTTTTCTTTTTAACCTGTTCCTTAAAACACTAGTGTTTAGGAAATCAAATGGAGGCAAAAGCAGTAAAGGGTAGTTTAGGGTTAGGGTTAGGGTTAGGGTTAGGGTAGGGCTTAGGATACGGGTGAGGGTACTGGTGAGGGTACTTCGTAGGTTATTGGTTAGGGTTAGGGTACGGCTTAGGATACGGGTTAGGATATGGGTTAGGTTACGGCGTTGGGTATGGGTGAGGGTTAGGGTTAGGGTTAGGGTAAGGCTTTGGGTACGGGTTAGGGTACGGGTGAGGGTACGGCGTAGGGTAGAGGTTAGGGTTAGGTTTAGGATTAGGGTACAGCTTAGGATACGGGTTAGGGTATGGGTGAGGGTACGGCGTAGCGTATGGGTTAGGGTTAGGGTTAGGGTTAGGGTTAGTTTTAGGGTTAGGGATTGGTTTAGGGTACGAGTTAGGATTAGCGTACGTGTTAGGGTTAGGGTTTGGGTTAGGGTTAGGGTACGCATTAGGGTTAGGGTATGGGTTAGGGTTAGGGTACACGTTAGGATTAGGGTATTTATTAAACCTATCCCACTCTCTAGATACCACTTAGCACGTAAAGGAATATTATTTAGGGTCCAGCCATGGAGAAGATTTTCGTCACTAGGATAAGATAAAGAATAAACACATTATAAAAAAATCACATTAGGATTTTCTTTTTAACCTGTTCCTTAAAACACTAGTGCTTAGGAAATCTAATAGAGGCAAAAGCAATCAAGGGTAGTTTAGGGTTAGGGTTAGGGTTAGGGTTAGTGTTAGGGTTAGGGTACGGCTTAGGGTATGGGATAGGGTACGGGTGAGCGTACGGCGAAGGGTAGGGGTTAGGGTTAGTGTTAGGGTTAGGGTTAGGGTATGGCTTAGGGTACGGGTGAGGGTACTGTGTAGGTCATTGGTTAGGGTTAGGTTAAGGCTTAGGATACAGGTTATTGTATGGGTTAGGGTACGACGCAGGGTATGGGTAAGGGTTAGGGTTAGGGTTAGGGTTAGAGTTAGGGTACGGCTTAGGGTACGGGTTAGGGTACGGGTGAGGGTACGGCGTAGTGTATAGGTTAGGGTCAGGGTTAGGGTACGGCTTAGGGTACGGGTTAGGTTACGGGTGAGGGTACGGTGTAGGTTATGGGTTAGGGTTAGGGTTAGGGTACGTCTTAGGGTACGGGTTAGGGTACGGGTGAGGGTACGGCGTAGGGTAAGGGTTAGGGTTAGGGTTAGGGTTAGGGTTAGTTTTAGGGTTAGGGATTGGTTTAGGGTACGGGTTAGGATTAGCGTACGTGTTAGGGTTAGGTTTTGGGTTAGGGTTAGGGTACGCATTAGGGTTAGCGTATGGGTTAGGGTTAGGGTACACGTTAGGATTAGGGTATTTATTAAACCTATCCCACTCTCTAGATACCACGTAGCACGTAAAGGAATATTATTAGGGATCCAGCCATGGAGAAGATTTTAGTCACTAGGATAAGATAAAGAATAAACACATTATAAAAAAATCACGTTAGGATTTTCTTTTTAACCTGTTCCTTAAAACACTAGTGCTTAGGAAATCTAATAGAGGCAAAAGCAATCAAGGGTAGTTTAGGGTTAGGGTTAGGGTTAGGGTTAGTGTTAGGGTTAGGGTACGGCTTAGGGTATGGGATAGGGTATGGGTGAGGGTACGGCGTAGGGTAGGGGTTAGGGTTAGGGTTAGGGTATGGCTTAGGGTACGGGTGAGGGTACGGGTGAGGGTACTGCGTAGGGTATTGGTTAGGGTTAGGGTACGGCTTAGGATACGTGTTAGGGTACGGGTTAGGGTACGCCGTAGAGTGTGGGTTAGGGTTAGGGTTAGTGTTAGGGTTAGGGTTACGGTACGTCTTAGGGTACGTGTTAGGGTACGGGTGAGGGTACGGCGTAGGTTATGGGTTAGGGTTAGGGTTAGGGTTAGGGTTAGGGTACGGCTTAGGATACGGGTTAGGGTACGGGTTTGGGTACGGCGTAGGCTATGGGTTAGGGTTAGGGTTAGTGTTAGGGTTATGGTACGGCTTAGGTTATGGGATAGGGTACAGGTGAGGGTATGGCATAGGGTAGGGGTTAGGGTTAGGGTTAGGGTTAGGGTTAGGGTTAGGGTACGGCTTAGGGTACGGGTTAGGGTATGGGTGAGGATACTGCGTAGGGTATTGGTTAGGGTTAGGGTACGGCTTAGGATACGGGTTAGGGTACGTGTTAGGGTATGGCGTACGGTATGGGTTAGGGTTAGGGTTAGGGTTAGGGTTAGGGTACGGCTTAGGGTACGGGTTAGGGTACGGGTGAGGTTACGGCGTAGGGTATAGTTTAGAGTTAGCGTTAGGGTACGGCTTAGGATACGGGTTAGGGTACGGGTGAGGGTACGGCGTAGCGTATGGTTTAGGGTTAGGGTTAGGGTTAGGGTACGGCTTAGGGTACGGGTTAGGGTACGGGTGAGGGTACGGCGTAGGTTATGGGTTAGGGTTAGGGTTAGGGTTAGTTTTAGGGTTAGGGATTGGTTTAGGGTACGGGTTAGGATTAGCATACTTGTTCGGGTTAGGGTTTTGGTTGGGGTTAGGGTATGCGTTAGGGTTAGGGTATGGGTTAGGGTTAGGGTACACTTTAGGATTAGGGTATTTATTAAACCTATCCCACTCTCTAGATACCACTTAGCACGTAAGGGAATATTATTTGGGGTTCAGCCATGGAGAAGATTTTAGTCACTAGGATAAGATAAAGAATAAACACATTATAAAAAAATCACATAAGGTTTTCTTTTTAACCTGTTCCTTAAAACACTAGTGTTTAGGAAATCTAACGGAGGCAAAAGCAGTAAAGGGTAGTTTAGGGTTAGGGTTAGGGTTAGGGTTAGGGTAGGGCTTAGGATACGGGTGAGGGTACTGGTGAGGGTACTGCGTAGGTTATTGGTTAGGGTTAGGGTACGGCTTAGGATACGGGTTAGGATATGGGTTAGGTTATGGCGTTGGGTATGGGTGAGGGTTAGGGTTAGGGTTAGGGTAAGGCTTTGGGTACGGGTTAGGGTACGGGTGAGGGTACGGCGCAGGGTAGAGGTTAGGATTAGGTTTAGGGTTAGGGTACGGCTTAGGATACGGGTTAGGGTATGGGTGAGGGTACGGCGTAGCGTATGGGTTAGGGTTAGGGTTAGGGTTAGGGTTAGTTTTAGGGTTATTGCTTGGTTTAGGGTACGGGTTAGGATTAGCGTACGTGTTAGGGTTAGGGTTTGGGTTAGGGTTAGGGTACGCATTAGGGTTAGGGTATGGGTTAGGGTTAGGGTACACGTTAGGATTAGGGTATTTATTAAACCTATCCCACTCTCTAGATACCACTTAGCACGTAAAGGAATATTATTTAGGGTCCAGCCATGGAGAAGATTTTCGACACTAGGATAAGATAAAGAATAAACACATTATAAAAAAATCACATTAGGATTTTCTTTTTAACCTGTTCCTTAAAACACTCGTGCTTAGGAAATTTAATGGAGGCAAAAGCAGTCAAGGGTAGTTTAGTGTTAGGGTTAGGGTTAGGGTTAGTGTTAGGGTTAGGGTACGGCTTAGGGTATGGGATAGGATATGGGTGAGGGTACGGCATAGGGTAGGGTTTAGGGTTAGGGTTAGTGTTAGGGTTAGGGTTAGAGTATGGCTTCGGGTATGGGTGAGGGTACTGTGTAGGTCATTGGTTAGGGTTAGGTTAAGGCTTAGGATACAGGTTATTGTATGGGTTAGGGTACGGCGCAGGGTATGGGTAAGGGTTAGGGTTAGGGTTAAGGTTAGAGTTAGGGTACGGCTTAGGGTACGGGTTAGGGTACGGGTGAGGGTATGGCATAGTGTATAGGTTAGGGTCAGCGTTAGGGTACGGCTTAGGGTACGGGTTAGGTTACGGGTGAGGGTACGGCATAGGGTATGGGTTAGGGTTAGGGTTAGGGTTAGGGTTAGTGTTAGTGTTAGGGTTAGGGTACGGCTTAGCGTATGGGATAGGGTACGGGTGAGGGTACGGCGTAGGGTAGGGGTTAGGGTTAGAGTTAGGGTTAGGGTTGGGGTTAGGGTACGGCTTAGTGTACGGGTGAGGGTACGGGTGAGGGTACTGCGTAGGGTATTGGTTAGGGTTAGGATACGGCTTAGGATACGGGTTAGGGTACGGGTTAGGGTATGGCGTAGGGTATGGGTTAGGGTTAGGGTTAGGGTTAGGGTTAGGGTTAGGGTACGGCTTAGGATACGGGTTAGGGTACGGGTGAAGGTACGGCGTAGCGTATGGGTTAGGGTTAGGGTTAGGGTTGGCGTACGGCTTAGGTTATGGGATAGGGTACAGGTGAGGGTATGGCATAGGGTATGGGTTAGGGTTAGGGTTAGGGTTAGGGTTAGGGTTAGGGTACGGCTTAGGGTACGGGTGAGGGTATGGGTGAGGATACTGCATAGGGTATTGGTTAGGGTTAGGGTACGGCTTAGGATATGGGTTAGGGTACATGTTAGGGTATGGCGTACGGTATGGGTTAGGGTTAGGGTTAGGGTTAGGTTTAGGGTACGGCTTAGGGTACGGGTTAGGGTACGAGTGAGGGTATGGCGTAGTGTATAGGTTAGGGTTAGGGTTAGGGTTAGGGTACGGCTTAGGGTACGGGTTAGGGTACGGGTGAGGTTACGGCGTAGGGTATAGTTTAGGGTTAGGGTTAGGGTTAGGGTACGGCTTAGGATACGGGTTAGGGTACGGGTGAGGGTACGGCGTAGCGTATGGTTTAGGGTTAGGGTTAGGGTTAGGGTACGGCTTAGGGTACGGGTTAGGGTACGGGTGAGGGTACGGTGTAGGTTATGGGTTAGGGTTAGGGTTAGGGTTAGGGTTTGTTTTAGGGTTAGGGATTGGTTTAGGGTACGGGTTAGGATTAGCATACGTGTTCGGGTTAGGGTTTTGGTTAGGGTTAGGGTACGCGTTAGGGTTAGGGTATGGGTTAGGTTTAGGGTACACTTTAGGATTAGGGTATTTATTAAACCTATCCCACTCTCTAGATACCACTTAGCACGTAAAGGAATATTATTTGGGGTTCAGCCATGGAGAAGATTTTAGTCACTAGGATAAGATAAAGAATAAACACATTATAAAAAAATCGCATAAGGTTTTCTTTTTAACCTGTTCCTTAAAACACTAGTGTTTAGGAAATCAAATGGAGGCAAAAGCAGTAAAGGGTAGTTTAGGGTTAGGGTTAGGGTTAGGGTTAGGGTAGGGCTTAGGATACGGGTGAGGGTACTGGTGAGGGTACTTCGTAGGTTATTGGTTAGGGTTAGGGTACGGCTTAGGATACGGGTTAGGATATGGGTTAGGTTACGGCGTTGGGTATGGGTGAGGGTTAGGGTTAGGGTTAGGGTAAGGCTTTGGGTACGGGTTAGGGTACGGGTGAGGGTACGGCGTAGGGTAGAGGTTAGGGTTAGGTTTAGGATTAGGGTACAGCTTAGGATACGGGTTAGGGTATGGGTGAGGGTACGGCGTAGCGTATGGGTTAGGGTTAGGGTTAGGGTTAGGGTTAGTTTTAGGGTTAGGGATTGGTTTAGGGTACGAGTTAGGATTAGCGTACGTGTTAGGGTTAGGGTTTGGGTTAGGGTTAGGGTACGCATTAGGGTTAGGGTATGGGTTAGGGTTAGGGTACACGTTAGGATTAGGGTATTTATTAAACCTATCCCACTCTCTAGATACCACTTAGCACGTAAAGGAATATTATTTAGGGTCCAGCCATGGAGAAGATTTTCGTCACTAGGATAAGATAAAGAATAAACACATTATAAAAAAATCACATTAGGATTTTCTTTTTAACCTGTTCCTTAAAACACTAGTGCTTAGGAAATCTAATAGAGGCAAAAGCAATCAAGGGTAGTTTAGGGTTAGGGTTAGGGTTAGGGTTAGTGTTAGGGTTAGGGTACGGCTTAGGGTATGGGATAGGGTACGGGTGAGCGTACGGCGAAGGGTAGGGGTTAGGGTTAGTGTTAGGGTTAGGTTTAGGGTATGGCTTAGGGTACGGGTGAGGGTACTGTGTAGGTCATTGGTTAGGGTTAGGTTAAGGCTTAGGATACAGGTTATTGTATGGGTTAGGGTACGACGCAGGGTATGGGTAAGGGTTAGGGTTAGGGTTAGGGTTAGAGTTAGGGTACGGCTTAGGGTACGGGTTAGGGTACGGGTGAGGGTACGGCGTAGTGTATAGGTTAGGGTCAGGGTTAGGGTACGGCTTAGGGTACGGGTTAGGTTACGGGTGAGGGTACGGTGTAGGTTATGGGTTAGGGTTAGGGTTAGGGTACGTCTTAGGGTACGGGTTAGGGTACGGGTGAGGGTACGGCGTAGGGTAAGGGTTAGGGTTAGGGTTAGGGTTAGGGTTAGTTTTAGGGTTAGGGATTGGTTTAGGGTACGGGTTAGGATTAGCGTACGTGTTAGGGTTAGGTTTTGGGTTAGGGTTAGGGTACGCATTAGGGTTAGCGTATGGGTTAGGGTTAGGGTACACGTTAGGATTAGGGTATTTATTAAACCTATCCCACTCTCTAGATACCACGTAGCACGTAAAGGAATATTATTAGGGATCCAGCCATGGAGAAGATTTTAGTCACTAGGATAAGATAAAGAATAAACACATTATAAAAAAATCACATTAGGATTTTCTTTTTAACCTGTTCCTTAAAACACTAGTGCTTCGGAAATCTAATAGAGGCAAAAGCAATCAAGGGTAGTTTAGGGTTAGGGTTAGGGTTAGGGTTAGTGTTAGGGTTAGGGTACGGCTTAGGGTATGGGATAGGGTATGGGTGAGGGTACGGCGTAGGGTAGGGGTTAGGGTTAGGGTTAGGGTATGGCTTAGGGTACGGGTGAGGGTACGGGTGAGGGTACTGCGTAGGGTATTGGTTAGGGTTAGGGTACGGCTTAGGATACGTGTTAGGGTACGGGTTAGGGTACGCCGTAGAGTGTGGGTTAGGGTTAGGGTTAGTGTTAGGGTTAGGGTTACGGTACGTCTTAGGGTACGTGTTAGGGTACGGGTGAGGGTACGGCGTAGGTTATGGGTTAGGGTTAGGGTTAGGGTTAGGGTTAGGGTACGGCTTAGGATACGGGTTAAGGTACGGGTTTGGGTACGGCGTAGGCTATGGGTTAGGGTTACGGTTAGTGTTAGGGTTATGGTACGGCTTAGGTTATGGGATAGGGTACAGGTGAGGGTATGGCATAGGGTAGGGGTTAGGGTTAGGGTTAGGGTTAGGGTTAGGGTTAGGGTACGGCTTAGGGTACGGGTTAGGGTATGGGTGAGGATACTGCATAGGGTATTGGTTAGGGTTAGGGTACGGCTTAGGATACGGGTTAGGGTACGTGTTAGGGTATGGCGTACGGTATGGGTTAGGGTTAGGGTTAGGGTTAGGGTTAGGGTTAGGGTACGGCTTAGGGTACGGGTTAGGGTACGGGTGAGGTTACGGCGTAGGGTATAGTTTAGAGTTAGCGTTAGGGTACGGCTTAGGATACGGGTTAGGGTACGGGTGAGGGTACGGCGTAGCGTATGGTTTAGGGTTAGGGTTAGGGTTAGGGTACGGCTTAGGGTACGGGTTAGGGTACGGGTGAGGGTACGGCGTAGGTTATGGGTTAGGGTTAGGGTTAGGGTTAGTTTTAGGGTTAGGGATTGGTTTAGGGTACGGGTTAGGATTAGCATACTTGTTCGGGTTAGGGTTTTGGTTGGGGTTAGGGTATGCGTTAGGGTTAGGGTATGGGTTAGGGTTAGGGTACACTTTAGGATTAGGGTATTTATTAAACCTATCCCACTCTCTAGATACCACTTAGCACGTAAGGGAATATTATTTGGGGTTCAGCCATGGAGAAGATTTTAGTCACTAGGATAAGATAAAGAATAAACACATTATAAAAAAATCACATAAGGTTTTCTTTTTAACCTGTTCCTTAAAACACTAGTGTTTAGGAAATCTAATGGAGGCAAAAGCAGTAAAGGGTAGTTTAGGGTTAGGGTTAGGGTTAGGGTTAGGGTAGGGCTTAGGATACGGGTGAGGGTACTGGTGAGGGTACTGCGTAGGTTATTGGTTAGGGTTAGGGTACGGCTTAGGAGACGGGTTAGGATATGGGTTAGGTTATGGCGTTGGGTATGGGTGAGGGTTAGGGTTAGGGTTAGGGTAAGGCTTTGGGTACGGGTTAGGGTACGGGTGAGGGTACGGCGCAGGGTAGAGGTTAGGGTTAGGTTTAGGGTTAGGGTACGGCTTAGGATACGGGTTAGGGTATGGGTGAGGGTACGGCGTAGCGTATGGGTTAGTGTTAGGGTTAGGGTTAGGGTTAGTTTTAGGGTTATTACTTGGTTTAGGGTACGGGTTAGGATTAGCGTACGTGTTAGGGTTAGGGTTTGGGTTAGGGTTAGGGTACGCATTAGGGTTAGGGTATGGGTTAGGGTTAGGGTACACGTTAGGATTAGGGTATTTATTAAACCTATCCCACTCTCTAGATACCACTTAGCACGTAAAGGAATATTATTTAGGGTCCAGCCATGGAGAAGATTTTCGACACTAGGATAAGATAAAGAATAAACACATTATAAAAAAATCACATTAGGATTTTCTTTTTAACCTGTTCCTTAAAACACTCGTGCTTAGGAAATTTAATGGAGGCAAAAGCAGTCAAGGGTAGTTTAGTGTTAGGGTTAGGGTTAGGGTTAGTGTTAGGGTTAGGGTACGGCTTAGGGTATGGGATAGGGTATGGGTGAGGGTACGGCATAGGGTAGGGTTTAGGGTTAGGGTTAGTGTTAGGGTTAGGGTTAGAGTATGGCTTCGGGTACGGGTGAGGGTACTGTGTAGGTCATTGGTTAGGGTTAGGTTAAGGCTTAGGATACAGGTTATTGTATGGGTTAGGGTACGGCGCAGGGTATGGGTAAGGGTTAGGGTTAGGGTTAAGGTTAGAGTTAGGGTACGGCTTAGGGTACGGGTTAGGGTACGGGTGAGGGTATGGCATAGTGTATAGGTTAGGGTCAGCGTTAGGGTACGGCTTAGGGTACGGGTTAGGTTACGGGTGAGGGTACGGCATAGGGTATGGGTTAGGGTTAGGGTTAGGGTTAGTGTTAGTGTTAGGGTTAGGGTACGGCTTAGCGTATGGGATAGGGTACGGGTGAGGGTAAGGCGTAGGGTAGGGGTTAGGGTTAGAGTTAGGGTTAGGGTTGGGGTTAGGGTACGGCTTAGTGTACGGGTGAGGGTACGGGTGAGGGTACTGCGTAGGGTATTGGTTAGGGTTAGGATACGGCTTAGGATACGGGTTAGGGTACGGGTTAGGGTATGGCGTAGGGTATGGGTTAGGGTTAGGGTTAGGGTTAGGGTTAGGGTTAGGGTACGGCTTAGGATACGGGTTAGGGTACGGGTGAAGGTACGGCGTAGCGTATGGGTTAGGGTTAGGGTTAGGGTTAGCGTACGGCTTAGGTTATGGGATAGGGTACAGGTGAGGGTATGGCATAGGGTATGGGTTAGGGTTAGGGTTAGGGTTAGGGTTAGGGTACGGCTTAGGGTACGGGTGAGGGTATGGGTGAGGATACTGCATAGGGTATTGGTTAGGGTTAGGGTACGGCTTAGGATATGGGTTAGGGTACATGTTAGGGTATGGCGTACGGTATGGGTTAGGGTTAGGGTTAGGGTTAGGTTTAGGGTACGGCTTAGGGTACGGGTTAGGGTACGAGTGAGGGTATGGCGTAGTGTATAGGTTAGGGTTAGGGTTAGGGTTAGGGTACGGCTTAGGGTACGGGTTAGGGTACGGGTGAGGTTACGGCGTAGGGTATAGTTTAGGGTTAGGGTTAGGGTTAGGGTACGGCTTAGGATACGGGTTAGGGTACGGGTGAGGGTACGGCGTAGCGTATGGTTTAGGGTTAGGGTTAGGGTTAGGGTTAGGGTTAGAGTTAGGGTACGGCTTAGGGTACGGGTTAGGGAACGGGTGAGGGTACGGCGTAGTGTATAGGTTAGGGTTAGGGTTAGGGTACGGCTTAGGGTACGGATTAGGTTATGGGTGAGGGTACGGCGTAGGGTATGGTTTAGGGTTAGGGTTAGGGTTAGTGTTAGTGTTAGGGTTAGGGTACGGCTTAGCGTATGGGATAGGGTACGGGTGTGGGTACGGCGTAGGGTAGGGTTTAGGGTTAGGGTTAGGGTTAGGGTTAGGGTATGGCTTAGGGTACGGGTGAGGGTACGGGTGAGGGTACTGCGTAGGGTATTGGTTAGGGTTAGGGTACGGCTTAGGATACGTGTTAGGGTACGGGTTAGGGTACGGCGTAGAGTGTGGGTTAGGGTTAGGGTTAGTGTTAGGGTTAGGGTTATGGTACGTCTTAGGGTACGTGTTAGTGTACGGGTGAGGGTACGGCGTAGGTTATGGGTTAGGGTTAGGGTTAGGGTTAGGGTTAGGGTACGGCTTAGGATACTGGTTAGGGTACGGGTGAGGGTACGGCGTAGGTTATGGGTTAGGGTTAGGGTTAGTGTTAGGGTTATGGTACGGCTTAGGTTATGGGATCGGGTACAGGTGAGGGTATGGCATAGGGTAGGGGTTAGGGTTAGGGTTAGGGTTAGGGTTAGGGTTAGGGTACGGCTTAGGGTACGGGTGAGGGTATGGGTGAGGATACTGCGTAGGGTATTGGTTAGGGTTAGGGTACGGCTTAGGATACGGGTTAGGGTACGTGTTAGGGTATGGCGTACGGTATGGGTTAGGGTTAGGGTTAGGGTTAGGGTTAGGGTTAGGGTACGGCTTAGGGTACGGGTTAGGGTACGGGTGAGGTTACGGCGTAGGGTATAGTTTAGGGTTAGGGTTAGGGTTAGGGTACGTCTTAGGATACGAGTTAGGGTATGGGTGAGGGTACGGCGTAGCGTATGGGTTAGGGTTAGGGTTAGGGTTAGGGTTAGTTTTAGGGTTAGGGATTGGTTTAGGGTATGGGTTAGGATTAGCGTACGTGTTAGGGTTAGGGTATGGGTTAGGGTTAGGGTACACGTTAGGATTAGGGTATTTATTAAACCTATCCCACTCTCTAGATACCACTTAGCACGTAAAGGAATATTATTTAGGGTCCAGCCATGGAGAAGATTTTCGTCACTAGGATAAGATAAAGAATAAACACATTATAAAAAAATCACATTAGGATTTTCTTTTTAACCTGTTCCTTAAAACACTAGTGCTTAGGAAATCTAATGGAGGCAAAAGCAGTCAAGGGTAGTTTAGGGTTAGGGTTAGGGTTAGGGTTAGTGTTAGGGTTAGGGTACAGCTTAGGGTATGGGTTAGGGTTAGGGTTAGGGTACGGCTTAGGGTACGGGTTAGGGTACGGGTGAGGGTACGGCGTAGTGTATATGTTAGGGTTAGGGTTAGTGTTAGGTTTAGGGTACCGCTTAGGGTATGGGATAGGGTACGGCGTAGGGTAGCGGTTAGGGTTAGGGTTAGGGTTAGGGTTAGGGTACGGCTTAGGATACGGGTTAGCGTAAGGGTGAGGGTACGGCGTAGGTTATGGGTTAGGGTTAGGGTTAGGGTTAGGGTTAGTTTTAGGGTTAGGGATTGGTTTAGGGTACGGGTTAGGATTAGCATACTTGTTCGGGTTAGGGTTTTGGTTAGGGTTAGGGTACGCGTTAGGGTTAGGGTATGGGTTAGGTTTAGGTTACACGTTAGGATTAGGGTATTTATTAAACCTATCCCACTCTCTAGATACCACTTAGCACGTAAAGGAATATTATTTGGGGTTCAGCCATGGAGAAGATTTTAGTCACTAGGATAAGATAAAGAATAAACACATTATAAAAAAATCACATAAGGTTTTCTTTTTAACCTGTTCCTTAAAACACTAGTGTTTAGGAAATCTAATGGAGGCAAAAGCAGTAAAGGGTAGTTTAGGGTTAGGGTTAGGGTTAGGGTTAGGGTAGGGCTTAGGATACGGGTAAGGTTACTGGTGAGGGTACTGCGTAGGTTATTGGTTAGGGTTAGGGTACGGCTTAAGATACGGGTTAGGATATGGGTTAGGTTATGGCGTTGGGTATGGGTGAGGGTTAGGGTTAGGGTTAGGGTAAGGCTTTGGGAACGGGTTAGGGTACGGGTGAGGGTACGGCGTAGGGTATGGGTTAGGGTTAGGGATAGGGTTAGGGTTAGTTTTAGGGTTAGGGATTGGTTTAGGGTACGGGTTAGGATTAGCGTACGTGTTAGTGTTAGGGTTTGGGTTAGGGTTAGGGTACGCATTAGGGTTAGGGTGTGGGTTAGGGTTAGGGTACACGTTAGGATTAGGGTATTTATTAAACCTATCCCACTCTCTAGATACCACTTAGCACGTAAAGGAATATTATTTAGGGTCCAGCCATGGAGAAGATTTTCGTTACTAGGATAAGATAAAGAATAAACACATTATAAAAAAATCACATTAGGATTTTCTTTTTAACCTGTTCCTTAAAACGCTAGTGCTTAGGAAATCTAATGGAGGCAAAAGCAGTCATGGGTAGTTTAGGGTTAGGGTTAGGGTTAGGGTTAGTGTTAGGGTTAGGGTACGGCTTAGGGTATGGGATAGGGTATGGGTGAGGGTACGGCATAGGGTAGGGTTTAGGGTTAGGGTTAGTGTTAGGGTTAGGGTTAGGGTATGGCTAAGGGTACGGGTGAGGGTACTGTGTAGGTCATTGGTTAGGGTTAGGTTAAGGCTTAGGATACAGGTTATTGTATGGGTTAGGGTACGGCGCAGGGTATGGGTAAGGGTTACGGTAAGGGTTAGGGTTAGAGTTAGGGTACGGCTTAGGGTACAGGTTAGGGTACGGGTGAGGGTACGGCGTAGTGTATAGGTTAGGTTTAGGGTTAGGGTACGGCTTAGGGTACGGGTTAGGTTACGGGTGAGGGTACGGCGTAGGGTATGGGTTAGGGTTAGGGTTAGTGTTAGTGTTACGATTAGGGTACGGCTTAGCGTATGGGATAGGGTACGGGTGAGGGTACGGCGTAGGGTAGGGGTTAGGGTTAGAGTTAGGGTTAGGGTTGGGGTTAGGGTACGGCTTAGGGTACGGGTGAGGGTACGGGTGAGGGTACTGCGTAGGGTATTGGTTAGGGTTAGGATATGGCGTAGGATACGGGTTAGTATACGGGTTAGGGTATGGCGTAGGGTATGGGTTAGGGTTAGGGTTAGGGTTAGGGTTAGGGTTAGGGTACGGCTTAGGATACGGGTTAGGGTACGGGTGAGGGTACGGCGTAGTGTATGGGTTAGGGTTAGGGTTAGGGTACGTCTTAGGGTACGGGTTAGGGTACGGGTGAGGGTACGGCGTAGGGTAAGGGTTAGGGTTAGGGTTAGGGTTAGTTTTAGGGTTAGGGTTTGGTTTAGGGTACGGGTTAGGATTAGAGTACGTGTTAGGGTTAGGTTTTGGGTTAGGGTTAGGGTACGCGTTAGGGTTAGGGTATGGGTTAGGGTTAGGGTACACGTTAGGATTAGGGTATTTAGTAAACCTATCCCACTCTCTAGATACCACTTAGCACGTAAAGGAATATTATTTAGGGTCCAGCCATGGAGAAGATTTTCGTCACTAGGATAAGATAAAGAATAAACACATTATAAAAAAATCACATTAGGATTTTCTTTTTAACCTGTTCCTTAAAACACTAGTGCTTAGGAAATCTAATGGAGGCAAAAGCAGTCAAGGGTAGTTTAGGGTTAGGGTTAGGGTTAGGGTTAGTGTTAGGGTTAGGGTACGGCTTAGGGTATGGGATAGGGTATGGGTGAGGGTACGGCATAGGGTAGGGTTTAGGGTTAGGGTTAGTGTTAGGGTTAGGGTTAGGGTATGGCTTAGGGTACGGGTGAGGGTACTGTGTAGGTCATTGGTTAGGGTTAGGTTAAGGCTTAGGATACAGGTTATTGTATGGGTTAGGGTACGGCGCAGGGTATGGGTAAGGGTTAGGGTTAGGGTTAGGGTTAGAATTAGGGTACGGCTTAGGGTACGGGTTAGGGAACGGGTGAGGGTACGGCGTAGTGTATAGGTTAGGGTTAGGGTTAGGGTACGGCTTAGGGTACAGATTAGGTTATGGGTGAGGGTACGGCGTAGGGTATGGGTTAGGGTTAGGGTTAGGGTTAGTGTTAGTGTTAGGGTTAGGGTACGGCTTAGCGTATGGGATAGGGTACGGGTGAGGGTACGGCGTAGGGTAGGGGTTAGGGTTAGGGTTAGGGTTAGGGTTAGGGTATGGCTTAGGGTACGGGTGAGGGTACGGGTGAGGGTACTGCGTAGGGTATTGGTTAGGGTTAGGGTACGGCTTAGGATACGTGTTAGGGTACGGGTTAGGGTATGGCGTAGGTTATGGGTTAGGGTTAGGGTTAGGGTTAGGGTACGGCTTAGGGTATGGGATAGGGTACGGGTGAGGGTACGGCGTAGGGTAGGGGTTAGGTTTAGGGTTAGGGTTAGTGTTAGGGTTAGGGTACGGCTTAGGGTATGGGATAGGTTACGGTGAGGGTACGGCGTAGGGTAGGGGTTAGGGTTAGTTTTAGGGTTAGTGTTAGTTTTAGGGTACCGCTTAGGGTATGGGATAGGGTACGGCGTAGGGTAGCGGTTAGGGTTAGGGTTAGGGTTAGGGTACGGCTTAGGATACGGGTTAGGGTATGGGTGAGGGTGCGGCGTAGCGTATGGGTTAGGGTTAGGGTTAGGGTTAGGGTACGGCTTAGGGTACGGGTTAGGGTACGGGTGAGGGTACGGCGTAGGTTATGGGTTAGGGTTAGGGTTAGGGTTAGGGTTAGTTTTAGGGTTAGGGATTGGTTTAGGGTACGGGTTAGGATTAGCATACTTGTTCGGGTTAGGGTTTTGGTTAGGGTTAGGGTACGCGTTAGGGTTAGGGTATGGGTTAGGTTTAGGGTACACGTTAGGATTAGGGTATTTATTAAACCTATCCCACTCTCTAGATACCACTTAGCACGTAAAGGAATATTATTTGGGGTTCAGCCATGGAGAAGATTTTAGTCACTAGGATAAGATAAAGAATAAACACATTAAAAAAAAATCACATAAGGTTTTCCTTTTAACCTGTTCTTTAAAACACTAGTGTTTTGGAAATCTAATGGAGGCAAAAGCAGTAAAGGGTAGTTTAGGGTTAGGGTTAGGGTTAGGGTTAGGGTAGGGCTTAGGATACGGGTGAGGGTACTGGTGAGGGTACTGCGTAGGTTATTGGTTAGGGTTAGGGTACGGCTTAGGATACGGGTTAGGATATGGGTTAGGTTACGGCGTTGGCTATGGGTGAGGGTTAGGGTTAGGGTTAGGGTAAGGCTTTGGGTACGGGTTAGGGTACGGGTGAGGGTACGGCGTAGGGTAGAGGTTAGGGTTAGGTTTAGGGTTAGGGTACGGCTTAGGATACGGGTTAGGGTATGGGTGAGGGTACGGCGTAGCGTATGGGTTAGGGTTAGGGTTAGGGTTAGGGTTAGTTTTAGGGTTAGGGATTGGTTTAGGGTACGGGTTAGGATTAGCGTACGTGTTAATGTTAGTGTTTGGGTTAGGGTTAGGGTACGCATTAGGGTTAGGGTGTGGGTTAGGGTTAGGGTACACGTTAGGATTAGGGTATTTATTAAACCTATCCCACTCTCTAGATACCACTTAGCACGTAAAGGAATATTATTTAGGGTCCAGCCATGGAGAAGATTTTCGTTACTAGGATAAGATAAAGAATAAACACATTATAAAAAAATCACATTAGGATTTTCTTTTTAACCTGTTCCTTAAAACACTAGTGCTTAGGAAATCTAATGGAGGCAAAAGCAGTCAAGGGTAGTTTAGGGTTAGGGTTAGGGTTAGGGTTAGTGTTAGTGTTAGGGTACGGCTTAGGGTATGGGATAGGGTATGGGTGAGGGTACGGCATAGGGTAGGGTTTAGGGTTAGGGTTAGTGTTAGCTTTAGGGTTAGGGTATGGCTTAGGGTATGGGTGAGGGTACTGTGTAGGTCATTGGTTAGGGTTAGGTTAAGGCTTAGGATACAGGTTATTGTATGGGTTAGGGTACGGCGCAGGGTATGGGTAAGGGTTAGGGTTAGGGTTAGGGTTAGAGTTAGGGTACGGCTTAGGGTACGGGTTAGGGAACGGGTGAGGGTACGGCGTAGTGTATAGGTTAGGGTTAGGGTTAGGGTACGGCTTAGGGTACGGATTAGGTTATGGGTGAGGGTACGGCGTAGGGTATGGTTTAGGGTTAGGGTTAGGGTTAGTGTTAGTGTTAGGGTTAGGGTACGGCTTAGCGTATGGGATAGGGTACGGGTGTGGGTACGGCGTAGGGTAGGGTTTAGGGTTAGGGTTAGGGTTAGGGTTAGGGTATGGCTTAGGGTACGGGTGAGGGTACGGGTGAGGGTACTGCGTAGGGTATTGGTTAGGGTTAGGGTACGGCTTAGGATACGTGTTAGGGTATGGGTTAGGGTACGGCGTAGAGTGTGGGTTAGGGTTAGGGTTAGTGTTAGGGTTAGGGTTATGGTACATCTTAGGGTACGTGTTAGTGTACGGGTGAGGGTACGGCGTAGGTTATGGGTTAGGGTTAGGGTTAGGGTTAGGGTACGGCTTAGGATACTGGTTAGGGTACGGGTGAGGGTACGGCGTAGGTTATGGTTTAGGGTTAGGGTTAGTGTTAGGGTTATGGTACGGCTTAGGTTATGGGATCGGGTACAGGTGAGGGTATGGCATAGGGTAGGGGTTAGGGTTAGGGTTAGGGTTAGGGTTAGGGTTAGGGTACGGCTTAGGGTACGGGTGAGGGTATGGGTGAGGATACTGCGTAGGGTATTGGTTAGGGTTAGGGTACGGCTTAGGATACGGGTTAGGGTACGTGTTAGGGTATGGCGTACGGTATGGGTTAGGGTTAGGGTTAGGGTTAGGGTTAGGGTTAGGGTACGGCTTAGGGTACGGGTTAGGGTACGGGTGAGGTTACGGCGTAGGGTATAGTTTAGGGTTAGGGTTAGGGTTAGGGTACGTCTTAGGATAGGAGTTAGGGTACGGGTGAGGGTACGGCGTAGTGTATGGGTTAGGGTTAGGGTTAGGGTTAGGGTTAGTTTTAGGGTTAGGGATTGGTTTAGGTTATGGGTTAGGATTAGCGTACGTGTTAGGGTTAGGGTATGGGTTAGGGTTAGGGTACACGTTAGGATTAGGGTATTTATTAAACCTATCCCACTCTCTAGATACCACTTAGCACGTAAAGGAATATTATTTAGGGTCCAGCCATGGAGAAGATTTTCGTCACTAGGATAAGATAAAGAATAAACACATTATAAAAAAATCACATTAGGATTTTCTTTTTAACCTGTTCCTTAAAACACTAGTGCTTAGGAAATCTAATGGAGGCAAAAGCAGTCAAGGGTAGTTTAGGGTTAGGGTTAGGGTTAGGGTTAGTGTTAGGGTTAGGGTACAGCTTAGGGTATGGGTTAGGGTTAGGGTTAGGGTACGGCTTAGGGTACGGGTTAGGGTACGGGTGAGGGTACGGCGTAGTGTATATGTTAGGGTTAGGGTTAGTGTTAGGTTTAGGGTACCGCTTAGGGTATGGGATAGGGTACGGCGTAGGGTAGCGGTTAGGGTTAGTGTTAGGGTTAGGTTTAGGGTACGGCTTAGGATACGGGTTAGCGTAAGGGTGAGGGTACGGCGTAGGTTATGGGTTAGGGTTAGGGTTAGGGTTAGGGTTAGTTTTAGGGTTAGGGATTGGTTTAGGGTACGGGTTAGGATTAGCATACTTGTTCGGGTTAGGGTTTTGGTTAGGGTTAGGGTACGCGTTAGGGTTAGGGTATGGGTTAGGTTTAGGTTACACGTTAGGATTAGGGTATTTATTAAACCTATCCCACTCTCTAGATACCACTTAGCACGTAAAGGAATATTATTTGGGGTTCAGCCATGGAGAAGATTTTAGTCACTAGGATAAGATAAAGAATAAACACATTATAAAAAAATCACATAAGGTTTTCTTTTTAACCTGTTCCTTAAAACACTAGTGTTTAGGAAATCTAATGGAGGCAAAAGCAGTAAAGGGTAGTTTAGGGTTAGGGTTAGGGTTAGGGTTAGGGTAGGGCTTAGGATACGGGTAAGGTTACTGGTGAGGGTACTGCGTAGGTTATTGGTTAGGGTTAGGGTACGGCTTAAGATACGGGTTAGGATATGGGTTAGGTTATGGCGTTGGGTATGGGTGAGGGTTAGGGTTAGGGTTAGGGTAAGGCTTTGGGAACGGGTTAGGGTACGGGTGAGGGTACGGCGTAGGGTATGGGTTAGGGTTAGGTTTAGTGTTAGGGTTAGGGTACGGCTTAGGGTATGGGATAGGGTATGGGTGAGGGTACGGCATAGGGTAGGGTTTAGGATTAGGGTTAGTGTTAGGGTTAGGGTTAGGGTATGGCTTAGGGTACGGGTGAGGGTACTGTGTAGGTCATTGGTTAGGGTTAGGTTAAGGCTTAGGATACAGGTTATTGTATGGGTTAGGGTACGGCGCAGGGTATGGGTAAGGGTTAGGGTTAGGGTTAGGGTTAGAGTTAGGGTACGGCTTAGGGTACGGGTTAGGGTACGGGTGAGGGTACGGCGTATTGTATAGGTTAGGGTTAGGGTACGGCTTAGGGTACGGGTTAGGTTACGGGTGAGGGTACGGCGTAGGGTATGGGTTAGGGTTAGGGTTAGTGTTAGGGTTAGGGTACGGCTTAGCGTATGGGATAGGGTACGGGTGAGGGTACGGCGTAGGGTAGGGGTTAGGGTTAGAGTTAGGGTTAGGGTTGGGGTTAGGGTACGGCTTAGGGTACGGGTGAGGGTACGGGTGAGGGTACTGCGTAGGGTATTGGTTAGGGTTAGGATATGGCTTAGGATACGGGTTAGGGTACGGGATAGGGTATGGCGTAGGGTACGGGTTAGGGTTAGGGTTAGGGTTAGGGTTAGGGTTAGGGTACGGCTTAGGATACGTGTTAGGGTATGGGTGAGGGTACGGCGTAGCGTATGGGTTAGGGTTAGGGTTAGGGTACGTCTTAGGCTACGGGTTAGGGTACGGGTGAGGGTACGGCGTAGGGTAGGGGTTAAGGTTAGGTTTAGGGTTAGGGTTAGGGTTAGGGTACGCCTTAGGGTACGGGTGAGGGTATGGGTGAGGATACTGCGTAGGGTATTGGTTAGGGTTAGGGTACGTCTTAGGGTACGGGTTAGGGTACGGGTGAGGGTACGGCGTAGGGTAAGGGTTAGGGTTAGGGTTAGGGTTAGGGTTAGTTTTAGGGTTAGGGATTGGTTTAGGGTACGGGTTAGGATTAGCGTACGTGTTAGGGTTAGGTTTTGGGTTAGGGTTAGGGTACGCATTAGGGTTAGCGTATGGGTTAGGGTTAGGGTACACGTTAGGATTAGGGTATTTATTAAACCTATCCCACTCTCTAGATACCACGTAGCACGTAAAGGAATATTATTAGGGATCCAGCCATGGAGAAGATTTTAGTCACTAGGATAAGATAAAGAATAAACACATTATAAAAAAATCACGTTAGGATTTTCTTTTTAACCTGTTCCTTAAAACACTAGTGCTTAGGAAATCTAATAGAGGCAAAAGCAATCAAGGGTAGTTTAGGGTTAGGGTTAGGGTTAGGGTTAGTGTTAGGGTTAGGGTACGGCTTAGGGTATGGGATAGGGTATGGGTGAGGGTACGGCGTAGGGTAGGGGTTAGGGTTAGGGTTAGGGTATGGCTTAGGGTACGGGTGAGGGTACGGGTGAGGGTACTGCGTAGGGTATTGGTTAGGGTTAGGGTACGGCTTAGGATACGTGTTAGGGTACGGGTTAGGGTACGCCGTAGAGTGTGGGTTAGGGTTAGGGTTAGTGTTAGGGTTAGGGTTACGGTACGTCTTAGGGTACGTGTTAGGGTACGGGTGAGGGTACGGCGTAGGTTATGGGTTAGGGTTAGGGTTAGGGTTAGGGTTAGGGTACGGCTTAGGATACGGGTTAGGGTACGGGTTTGGGTACGGCGTAGGCTATGGGTTAGGGTTAGGGTTAGTGTTAGGGTTATGGTACGGCTTAGGTTATGGGATAGGGTACAGGTGAGGGTATGGCATAGGGTAGGGGTTAGGGTTAGGGTTAGGGTTAGGGTTAGGGTTAGGGTACGGCTTAGGGTACGGGTTAGGGTATGGGTGAGGATACTGCGTAGGGTATTGGTTAGGGTTAGGGTACGGCTTAGGATACGGGTTAGGGTACGTGTTAGGGTATGGCGTACGGTATGGGTTAGGGTTAGGGTTAGGGTTAGGGTTAGGGTACGGCTTAGGGTACGGGTTAGGGTACGGGTGAGGTTACGGCGTAGGGTATAGTTTAGAGTTAGCGTTAGGGTACGGCTTAGGATACGGGTTAGGGTACGGGTGAGGGTACGGCGTAGCGTATGGTTTAGGGTTAGGGTTAGGGTTAGGGTACGGCTTAGGGTACGGGTTAGGGTACGGGTGAGGGTACGGCGTAGGTTATGGGTTAGGGTTAGGGTTAGGGTTAGTTTTAGGGTTAGGGATTGGTTTAGGGTACGGGTTAGGATTAGCATACTTGTTCGGGTTAGGGTTTTGGTTGGGGTTAGGGTATGCGTTAGGGTTAGGGTATGGGTTAGGGTTAGGGTACACTTTAGGATTAGGGTATTTATTAAACCTATCCCACTCTCTAGATACCACTTAGCACGTAAGGGAATATTATTTGGGGTTCAGCCATGGAGAAGATTTTAGTCACTAGGATAAGATAAAGAATAAACACATTATAAAAAAATCACATAAGGTTTTCTTTTTAACCTGTTCCTTAAAACACTAGTGTTTAGGAAATCTAACGGAGGCAAAAGCAGTAAAGGGTAGTTTAGGGTTAGGGTTAGGGTTAGGGTTAGGGTAGGGCTTAGGATACGGGTGAGGGTACTGGTGAGGGTACTGCGTAGGTTATTGGTTAGGGTTAGGGTACGGCTTAGGATACGGGTTAGGATATGGGTTAGGTTATGGCGTTGGGTATGGGTGAGGGTTAGGGTTAGGGTTAGGGTAAGGCTTTGGGTACGGGTTAGGGTACGGGTGAGGGTACGGCGCAGGGTAGAGGTTAGGATTAGGTTTAGGGTTAGGGTACGGCTTAGGATACGGGTTAGGGTATGGGTGAGGGTACGGCGTAGCGTATGGGTTAGGGTTAGGGTTAGGGTTAGGGTTAGTTTTAGGGTTATTGCTTGGTTTAGGGTACGGGTTAGGATTAGCGTACGTGTTAGGGTTAGGGTTTGGGTTAGGGTTAGGGTACGCATTAGGGTTAGGGTATGGGTTAGGGTTAGGGTACACGTTAGGATTAGGGTATTTATTAAACCTATCCCACTCTCTAGATACCACTTAGCACGTAAAGGAATATTATTTAGGGTCCAGCCATGGAGAAGATTTTCGACACTAGGATAAGATAAAGAATAAACACATTATAAAAAAATCACATTAGGATTTTCTTTTTAACCTGTTCCTTAAAACACTCGTGCTTAGGAAATTTAATGGAGGCAAAAGCAGTCAAGGGTAGTTTAGTGTTAGGGTTAGGGTTAGGGTTAGTGTTAGGGTTAGGGTACGGCTTAGGGTATGGGATAGGATATGGGTGAGGGTACGGCATAGGGTAGGGTTTAGGGTTAGGGTTAGTGTTAGGGTTAGGGTTAGAGTATGGCTTCGGGTATGGGTGAGGGTACTGTGTAGGTCATTGGTTAGGGTTAGGTTAAGGCTTAGGATACAGGTTATTGTATGGGTTAGGGTACGGCGCAGGGTATGGGTAAGGGTTAGGGTTAGGGTTAAGGTTAGAGTTAGGGTACGGCTTAGGGTACGGGTTAGGGTACGGGTGAGGGTATGGCATAGTGTATAGGTTAGGGTCAGCGTTAGGGTACGGCTTAGGGTACGGGTTAGGTTACGGGTGAGGGTACGGCATAGGGTATGGGTTAGGGTTAGGGTTAGGGTTAGGGTTAGTGTTAGTGTTAGGGTTAGGGTACGGCTTAGCGTATGGGATAGGGTACGGGTGAGGGTACGGCGTAGGGTAGGGGTTAGGGTTAGAGTTAGGGTTAGGGTTGGGGTTAGGGTACGGCTTAGTGTACGGGTGAGGGTACGGGTGAGGGTACTGCGTAGGGTATTGGTTAGGGTTAGGATACGGCTTAGGATACGGGTTAGGGTACGGGTTAGGGTATGGCGTAGGGTATGGGTTAGGGTTAGGGTTAGGGTTAGGGTTAGGGTTAGGGTACGGCTTAGGATACGGGTTAGGGTACGGGTGAAGGTACGGCGTAGCGTATGGGTTAGGGTTAGGGTTAGGGTTGGCGTACGGCTTAGGTTATGGGATAGGGTACAGGTGAGGGTATGGCATAGGGTATGGGTTAGGGTTAGGGTTAGGGTTAGGGTTAGGGTTAGGGTACGGCTTAGGGTACGGGTGAGGGTATGGGTGAGGATACTGCATAGGGTATTGGTTAGGGTTAGGGTACGGCTTAGGATATGGGTTAGGGTACATGTTAGGGTATGGCGTACGGTATGGGTTAGGGTTAGGGTTAGGGTTAGGTTTAGGGTACGGCTTAGGGTACGGGTTAGGGTACGAGTGAGGGTATGGCGTAGTGTATAGGTTAGGGTTAGGGTTAGGGTTAGGGTACGGCTTAGGGTACGGGTTAGGGTACGGGTGAGGTTACGGCGTAGGGTATAGTTTAGGGTTAGGGTTAGGGTTAGGGTACGGCTTAGGATACGGGTTAGGGTACGGGTGAGGGTACGGCGTAGCGTATGGTTTAGGGTTAGGGTTAGGGTTAGGGTACGGCTTAGGGTACGGGTTAGGGTACGGGTGAGGGTACGGTGTAGGTTATGGGTTAGGGTTAGGGTTAGGGTTAGGGTTTGTTTTAGGGTTAGGGATTGGTTTAGGGTACGGGTTAGGATTAGCATACGTGTTCGGGTTAGGGTTTTGGTTAGGGTTAGGGTACGCGTTAGGGTTAGGGTATGGGTTAGGTTTAGGGTACACTTTAGGATTAGGGTATTTATTAAACCTATCCCACTCTCTAGATACCACTTAGCACGTAAAGGAATATTATTTGGGGTTCAGCCATGGAGAAGATTTTAGTCACTAGGATAAGATAAAGAATAAACACATTATAAAAAAATCGCATAAGGTTTTCTTTTTAACCTGTTCCTTAAAACACTAGTGTTTAGGAAATCAAATGGAGGCAAAAGCAGTAAAGGGTAGTTTAGGGTTAGGGTTAGGGTTAGGGTTAGGGTAGGGCTTAGGATACGGGTGAGGGTACTGGTGAGGGTACTTCGTAGGTTATTGGTTAGGGTTAGGGTACGGCTTAGGATACGGGTTAGGATATGGGTTAGGTTACGGCGTTGGGTATGGGTGAGGGTTAGGGTTAGGGTTAGGGTAAGGCTTTGGGTACGGGTTAGGGTACGGGTGAGGGTACGGCGTAGGGTAGAGGTTAGGGTTAGGTTTAGGATTAGGGTACAGCTTAGGATACGGGTTAGGGTATGGGTGAGGGTACGGCGTAGCGTATGGGTTAGGGTTAGGGTTAGGGTTAGGGTTAGTTTTAGGGTTAGGGATTGGTTTAGGGTACGAGTTAGGATTAGCGTACGTGTTAGGGTTAGGGTTTGGGTTAGGGTTAGGGTACGCATTAGGGTTAGGGTATGGGTTAGGGTTAGGGTACACGTTAGGATTAGGGTATTTATTAAACCTATCCCACTCTCTAGATACCACTTAGCACGTAAAGGAATATTATTTAGGGTCCAGCCATGGAGAAGATTTTCGTCACTAGGATAAGATAAAGAATAAACACATTATAAAAAAATCACATTAGGATTTTCTTTTTAACCTGTTCCTTAAAACACTAGTGCTTAGGAAATCTAATAGAGGCAAAAGCAATCAAGGGTAGTTTAGGGTTAGGGTTAGGGTTAGGGTTAGTGTTAGGGTTAGGGTACGGCTTAGGGTATGGGATAGGGTACGGGTGAGCGTACGGCGAAGGGTAGGGGTTAGGGTTAGTGTTAGGGTTAGGTTTAGGGTATGGCTTAGGGTACGGGTGAGGGTACTGTGTAGGTCATTGGTTAGGGTTAGGTTAAGGCTTAGGATACAGGTTATTGTATGGGTTAGGGTACGACGCAGGGTATGGGTAAGGGTTAGGGTTAGGGTTAGGGTTAGAGTTAGGGTACGGCTTAGGGTACGGGTTAGGGTACGGGTGAGGGTACGGCGTAGTGTATAGGTTAGGGTCAGGGTTAGGGTACGGCTTAGGGTACGGGTTAGGTTACGGGTGAGGGTACGGTGTAGGTTATGGGTTAGGGTTAGGGTTAGGGTACGTCTTAGGGTACGGGTTAGGGTACGGGTGAGGGTACGGCGTAGGGTAAGGGTTAGGGTTAGGGTTAGGGTTAGGGTTAGTTTTAGGGTTAGGGATTGGTTTAGGGTACGGGTTAGGATTAGCGTACGTGTTAGGGTTAGGTTTTGGGTTAGGGTTAGGGTACGCATTAGGGTTAGCGTATGGGTTAGGGTTAGGGTACACGTTAGGATTAGGGTATTTATTAAACCTATCCCACTCTCTAGATACCACGTAGCACGTAAAGGAATATTATTAGGGATCCAGCCATGGAGAAGATTTTAGTCACTAGGATAAGATAAAGAATAAACACATTATAAAAAAATCACATTAGGATTTTCTTTTTAACCTGTTCCTTAAAACACTAGTGCTTCGGAAATCTAATAGAGGCAAAAGCAATCAAGGGTAGTTTAGGGTTAGGGTTAGGGTTAGGGTTAGTGTTAGGGTTAGGGTACGGCTTAGGGTATGGGATAGGGTATGGGTGAGGGTACGGCGTAGGGTAGGGGTTAGGGTTAGGGTTAGGGTATGGCTTAGGGTACGGGTGAGGGTACGGGTGAGGGTACTGCGTAGGGTATTGGTTAGGGTTAGGGTACGGCTTAGGATACGTGTTAGGGTACGGGTTAGGGTACGCCGTAGAGTGTGGGTTAGGGTTAGGGTTATAGTGTTAGGGTTAGGGTTACGGTACGTCTTAGGGTACGTGTTAGGGTACGGGTGAGGGTACGGCGTAGGTTATGGGTTAGGGTTAGGGTTAGGGTTAGGGTTAGGGTACGGCTTAGGATACGGGTTAAGGTACGGGTTTGGGTACGGCGTAGGCTATGGGTTAGGGTTACGGTTAGTGTTAGGGTTATGGTACGGCTTAGGTTATGGGATAGGGTACAGGTGAGGGTATGGCATAGGGTAGGGGTTAGGGTTAGGGTTAGGGTTAGGGTTAGGGTTAGGGTACGGCTTAGGGTACGGGGTTAGGGTATGGGTGAGGATACTGCATAGGGTATTGGTTAGGGTTAGGGTACGGCTTAGGATACGGGTTAGGGTACGTGTTAGGGTATGGCGTACGGTATGGGTTAGGGTTAGGGTTAGGGTTAGGGTTAGGGTTAGGGTACGGCTTAGGGTACGGGTTAGGGTACGGGTGAGGTTACGGCGTAGGGTATAGTTTAGAGTTAGCGTTAGGGTACGGCTTAGGATACGGGTTAGGGTACGGGTGAGGGTACGGCGTAGCGTATGGTTTAGGGTTAGGGTTAGGGTTAGGGTACGGCTTAGGGTACGGGTTAGGGTACGGGTGAGGGTACGGCGTAGGTTATGGGTTAGGGTTAGGGTTAGGGTTAGTTTTAGGGTTAGGGATTGGTTTAGGGTACGGGTTAGGATTAGCATACTTGTTCGGGTTAGGGTTTTGGTTGGGGTTAGGGTATGCGTTAGGGTTAGGGTATGGGTTAGGGTTAGGGTACACTTTAGGATTAGGGTATTTATTAAACCTATCCCACTCTCTAGATACCACTTAGCACGTAAGGGAATATTATTTGGGGTTCAGCCATGGAGAAGATTTTAGTCACTAGGATAAGATAAAGAATAAACACATTATAAAAAAATCACATAAGGTTTTCTTTTTAACCTGTTCCTTAAAACACTAGTGTTTAGGAAATCTAATGGAGGCAAAAGCAGTAAAGGGTAGTTTAGGGTTAGGGTTAGGGTTAGGGTTAGGGTAGGGCTTAGGATACGGGTGAGGGTACTGGTGAGGGTACTGCGTAGGTTATTGGTTAGGGTTAGGGTACGGCTTAGGATACGGGTTAGGATATGGGTTAGGTTATGGCGTTGGGTATGGGTGAGGGTTAGGGTTAGGGTTAGGGTAAGGCTTTGGGTACGGGTTAGGGTACGGGTGAGGGTACGGCGCAGGGTAGAGGTTAGGGTTAGGTTTAGGGTTACGGTACGGCTTAGGATACGGGTTAGGGTATGGGTGAGGGTACGGCGTAGCGTATGGGTTAGTGTTAGGGTTAGGGTTAGGGTTAGTTTTAGGGTTATTACTTGGTTTAGGGTACGGGTTAGGATTAGCGTACGTGTTAGGGTTAGGGTTTGGGTTAGGGTTAGGGTACGCATTAGGGTTAGGGTATGGGTTAGGGTTAGGGTACACGTTAGGATTAGGGTATTTATTAAACCTATCCCACTCTCTAGATACCACTTAGCACGTAAAGGAATATTATTTAGGGTCCAGCCATGGAGAAGATTTTCGACACTAGGATAAGATAAAGAATAAACACATTATAAAAAAATCACATTAGGATTTTCTTTTTAACCTGTTCCTTAAAACACTCGTGCTTAGGAAATTTAATGGAGGCAAAAGCAGTCAAGGGTAGTTTAGTGTTAGGGTTAGGGTTAGGGTTAGTGTTAGGGTTAGGGTACGGCTTAGGGTATGGGATAGGGTATGGGTGAGGGTACGGCATAGGGTAGGGTTTAGGGTTAGGGTTAGTGTTAGGGTTAGGGTTAGAGTATGGCTTCGGGTACGGGTGAGGGTACTGTGTAGGTCATTGGTTAGGGTTAGGTTAAGGCTTAGGATACAGGTTATTGTATGGGTTAGGGTACGGCGCAGGGTATGGGTAAGGGTTAGGGTTAGGGTTAAGGTTAGAGTTAGGGTACGGCTTAGGGTACGGGTTAGGGTACGGGTGAGGGTATGGCATAGTGTATAGGTTAGGGTCAGCGTTAGGGTACGGCTTAGGGTACGGGTTAGGTTACGGGTGAGGGTACGGCATAGGGTATGGGTTAGGGTTAGGGTTAGGGTTAGTGTTAGTGTTAGGGTTAGGGTACGGCTTAGCGTATGGGATAGGGTACGGGTGAGGGTAAGGCGTAGGGTAGGGGTTAGGGTTAGAGTTAGGGTTAGGGTTGGGGTTAGGGTACGGCTTAGTGTACGGGTGAGGGTACGGGTGAGGGTACTGCGTAGGGTATTGGTTAGGGTTAGGATACGGCTTAGGATACGGGTTAGGGTACGGGTTAGGGTATGGCGTAGGGTATGGGTTAGGGTTAGGGTTAGGGTTAGGGTTAGGGTTAGGGTACGGCTTAGGATACGGGTTAGGGTACGGGTGAAGGTACGGCGTAGCGTATGGGTTAGGGTTAGGGTTAGGGTTAGCGTACGGCTTAGGTTATGGGATAGGGTACAGGTGAGGGTATGGCATAGGGTATGGGTTAGGGTTAGGGTTAGGGTTAGGGTTAGGGTTAGGGTACGGCTTAGGGTACGGGTGAGGGTATGGGTGAGGATACTGCATAGGGTATTGGTTAGGGTTAGGGTACGGCTTAGGATATGGGTTAGGGTACATGTTAGGGTATGGCGTACGGTATGGGTTAGGGTTAGGGTTAGGGTTAGGTTTAGGGTACGGCTTAGGGTACGGGTTAGGGTACGAGTGAGGGTATGGCGTAGTGTATAGGTTAGGGTTAGGGTTAGGGTTAGGGTACGGCTTAGGGTACGGGTTAGGGTACGGGTGAGGTTACGGCGTAGGGTATAGTTTAGGGTTAGGGTTAGGGTTAGGGTACGGCTTAGGATACGGGTTAGGGTACGGGTGAGGGTACGGCGTAGCGTATGGTTTAGGGTTAGGGTTAGGGTTAGGGTTAGGGTTAGAGTTAGGGTACGGCTTAGGGTACGGGTTAGGGAACGGGTGAGGGTACGGCGTAGTGTATAGGTTAGGGTTAGGGTTAGGGTACGGCTTAGGGTACGGATTAGGTTATGGGTGAGGGTACGGCGTAGGGTATGGTTTAGGGTTAGGGTTAGGGTTAGTGTTAGTGTTAGGGTTAGGGTACGGCTTAGCGTATGGGATAGGGTACGGGTGTGGGTACGGCGTAGGGTAGGGTTTAGGGTTAGGGTTAGGGTTAGGGTTAGGGTATGGCTTAGGGTACGGGTGAGGGTACGGGTGAGGGTACTGCGTAGGGTATTGGTTAGGGTTAGGGTACGGCTTAGGATACGTGTTAGGGTACGGGTTAGGGTACGGCGTAGAGTGTGGGTTAGGGTTAGGGTTAGTGTTAGGGTTAGGGTTATGGTACGTCTTAGGGTACGTGTTAGTGTACGGGTGAGGGTACGGCGTAGGTTATGGGTTAGGGTTAGGGTTAGGGTTAGGGTTAGGGTACGGCTTAGGATACTGGTTAGGGTACGGGTGAGGGTACGGCGTAGGTTATGGGTTAGGGTTAGGGTTAGTGTTAGGGTTATGGTACGGCTTAGGTTATGGGATCGGGTACAGGTGAGGGTATGGCATAGGGTAGGGGTTAGGGTTAGGGTTAGGGTTAGGGTTAGGGTTAGGGTACGGCTTAGGGTACGGGTGAGGGTATGGGTGAGGATACTGCGTAGGGTATTGGTTAGGGTTAGGGTACGGCTTAGGATACGGGTTAGGGTACGTGTTAGGGTATGGCGTACGGTATGGGTTAGGGTTAGGGTTAGGGTTAGGGTTAGGGTTAGGGTACGGCTTAGGGTACGGGTTAGGGTACGGGTGAGGTTACGGCGTAGGGTATAGTTTAGGGTTAGGGTTAGGGTTAGGGTACGTCTTAGGATACGAGTTAGGGTATGGGTGAGGGTACGGCGTAGCGTATGGGTTAGGGTTAGGGTTAGGGTTAGGGTTAGTTTTAGGGTTAGGGATTGGTTTAGGGTATGGGTTAGGATTAGCGTACGTGTTAGGGTTAGGGTATGGGTTAGGGTTAGGGTACACGTTAGGATTAGGGTATTTATTAAACCTATCCCACTCTCTAGATACCACTTAGCACGTAAAGGAATATTATTTAGGGTCCAGCCATGGAGAAGATTTTCGTCACTAGGATAAGATAAAGAATAAACACATTATAAAAAAATCACATTAGGATTTTCTTTTTAACCTGTTCCTTAAAACACTAGTGCTTAGGAAATCTAATGGAGGCAAAAGCAGTCAAGGGTAGTTTAGGGTTAGGGTTAGGGTTAGGGTTAGTGTTAGGGTTAGGGTACAGCTTAGGGTATGGGTTAGGGTTAGGGTTAGGGTACGGCTTAGGGTACGGGTTAGGGTACGGGTGAGGGTACGGCGTAGTGTATATGTTAGGGTTAGGGTTAGTGTTAGGTTTAGGGTACCGCTTAGGGTATGGGATAGGGTACGGCGTAGGGTAGCGGTTAGGGTTAGGGTTAGGGTTAGGGTTAGGGTACGGCTTAGGATACGGGTTAGCGTAAGGGTGAGGGTACGGCGTAGGTTATGGGTTAGGGTTAGGGTTAGGGTTAGGGTTAGTTTTAGGGTTAGGGATTGGTTTAGGGTACGGGTTAGGATTAGCATACTTGTTCGGGTTAGGGTTTTGGTTAGGGTTAGGGTACGCGTTAGGGTTAGGGTATGGGTTAGGTTTAGGTTACACGTTAGGATTAGGGTATTTATTAAACCTATCCCACTCTCTAGATACCACTTAGCACGTAAAGGAATATTATTTGGGGTTCAGCCATGGAGAAGATTTTAGTCACTAGGATAAGATAAAGAATAAACACATTATAAAAAAATCACATAAGGTTTTCTTTTTAACCTGTTCCTTAAAACACTAGTGTTTAGGAAATCTAATGGAGGCAAAAGCAGTAAAGGGTAGTTTAGGGTTAGGGTTAGGGTTAGGGTTAGGGTAGGGCTTAGGATACGGGTAAGGTTACTGGTGAGGGTACTGCGTAGGTTATTGGTTAGGGTTAGGGTACGGCTTAAGATACGGGTTAGGATATGGGTTAGGTTATGGCGTTGGGTATGGGTGAGGGTTAGGGTTAGGGTTAGGGTAAGGCTTTGGGAACGGGTTAGGGTACGGGTGAGGGTACGGCGTAGGGTATGGGTTAGGGTTAGGTTTAGTGTTAGGGTTAGGGTACGGCTTAGGGTATGGGATAGGGTATGGGTGAGGGTACGGCATAGGGTAGGGTTTAGGATTAGGGTTAGTGTTAGGGTTAGGGTTAGGGTATGGCTTAGGGTACGGGTGAGGGTACTGTGTAGGTCATTGGTTAGGGTTAGGTTAAGGCTTAGGATACAGGTTATTGTATGGGTTAGGGTACGGCGCAGGGTATGGGTAAGGGTTAGGGTTAGGGTTAGGGTTAGAGTTAGGGTACGGCTTAGGGTACGGGTTAGGGTACGGGTGAGGGTACGGCGTATTGTATAGGTTAGGGTTAGGGTACGGCTTAGGGTACGGGTTAGGTTACGGGTGAGGGTACGGCGTAGGGTATGGGTTAGGGTTAGGGTTAGTGTTAGGGTTAGGGTACGGCTTAGCGTATGGGATAGGGTACGGGTGAGGGTACGGCGTAGGGTAGGGGTTAGGGTTAGAGTTAGGGTTAGGGTTGGGGTTAGGGTACGGCTTAGGGTACGGGTGAGGGTACGGGTGAGGGTACTGCGTAGGGTATTGGTTAGGGTTAGGATATGGCTTAGGATACGGGTTAGGGTACGGGTTAGGGTATGGCGTAGGGTACGGGTTAGGGTTAGGGTTAGGGTTAGGGATAGGGTTAGGGTACGGCTTAGGATACGTGTTAGGGTATGGGTGAGGGTACGGCGTAGCGTATGGGTTAGGGTTAGGGTTAGGGTACGTCTTAGGCTACGGGTTAGGGTACGGGTGAGGGTACGGCGTAGGGTAGGGGTTAAGGTTAGGTTTAGGGTTAGGGTTAGGGTTAGGGTACGCCTTAGGGTACGGGTGAGGGTATGGGTGAGGATACTGCGTAGGGTATTGGTTAGGGTTAGGGTACGGCTTAGGGTACGGGTTAGGTTACGGGTGAGGGTACGGCATAGGGTATGGTTTAGGGTTAGGGTTAGGGTTAGGGTTAGTGTTAGTGTTAGGGTTAGGGTACGGCTTAGCGTATGGGATAGGTTACGGGTGAGGGTACGGCGTAGGGTAGGGGTTAGGGTTAGAGTTAGGGTTAGGGTTGGGGTTAGGGTACGGCTTAGGGTACGGGTGAGGGTACGGGTGAGGGTACTGCGTAGGGTATTGGTTAGGGTTAGGATACGGCTTAGGATACGGGTTAGGGTACGGGTTAGGGTATGGCGTAGGGTATGGGTTAGGGTTAGGGTTAGGGTTAGGGTTAGGGTTAGGGTTTAGGGTTAGGGTACGGCTTAGGATACGGGTTAGGGTACGGGTGAAGGTACGGCGTAGGGTATTGGTTAGGGTTACGGTACGTCTTAGGATACGGGTTAGGGTACGGGTGAGGGTACGGCGTAGGTTATGGGTTAGGGTTAGGGTTAGTGTTAGGGTTATGGTACGGCTTAAGTTATGGGATAGGGTACAGGTGAGGGTATGGCATAGGGTAAGGTTTAGGGTTAGGGTTAGGGTTAGGGTTAGGGTTAGGGTACGGCTTAGGGTACGGGTGAGGGTATGGGTGAGGATACTGCATAGGGTATTGGTTAGGGTTAGGGTACGGCTTAGAATACGGGTTAGGGTACGTGTTAGGGTATGGCGTACGGTATGGGTTAGGGTTCGGGTTAGGGTTAGGGTTAGGGTTAGGGTTAGGGTACGGCTTAGGGTAAGGGTTAGGGTACGGGTGAGGTTACGGCGTAGGGTATAGTTTAGGGTTAGGTTTAGGGTTAGGGTACGGCTTAGGATACGGGTTAGGGTACGGGTGAGGGTACGGCGTAGCGTATGGTTTAGGGTTAGGGTTAGGGTTAGGGTACGGCTTAGGGTACGGGTTAGGGTACGGGTGAGGGTACGGTGTAGGTTATGGGTTAGGGTTAGGGTTAGGGTTAGGGTTAGTTTTAGGGTTAGGGATTGGTTTAGGGTACGGGTTAGGATTAGCATACGTGTTCGGGTTAGGGTTTTGGTTAGGGTTAGGGTACGCGTTAGGGTTAGGGTATGGGTTAGGGTTAGGGTACACTTTAGGATTAGGGTATTTATTAAACCTATCCCACTCTCTAGATACCACTTAGCACGTAAAGGAATATTATTTGGGGTTCAGCCATGGAGAAGATTTTAGTCACTAGGATAAGATAAAGAATGAACACATTATAAAAAAATCACATAAGGTTTTCTTTTTAACCTGTTCCTTAAAACACTAGTGTTTAGGAAATCTAATGGAGGCAAAAGCAGTAAAGGGTAGTTTAGGGTTAGGGTTAGGGTTAGGGTTAGGGTAGGGCTTAGGATACGGGTGAGGGTACTGGTGAGGGTACTGCGTAGGTTATTGGTTAGGGTTAGGGTACGGCTTAGGATACGGGTTAGGATATGGGTTAGGTTACGGCATTGGGTATGGGTGAGGGTTAGGGTTAGGGTTAGGGTAAGGCTTTGGGTACGGGTTAGGGTACGGGTGAGGGTACGGCGTAGGGTAGAGGTTAGGGTTAGGTTTAGGATTAGGGTACGGCTTAGGATACGGGTTAGGGTATGGGTGAGGGTACGGCGTAGCGTATGGGTTAGGGTTAGGGTTAGGGTTAGGGTTAGTTTTAGGGTTAGGGATTGGTTTAGGGTACGGGTTAGGATTAGCGTACGTGTTAGGGTTAGGGTTTGGGTTAGGGTTAGGGTACGCATTAGGGTTAGGGTATGGGTTAGGGTTAGGGTACACGTTAGGATTAGGGTATTTATTAAACCTATCCCACTCTCTAGATACCACTTAGCACGTAAAGGAATATTATTTGGGGTCCAGCCATGGAGAAGCTTTTAGTCACTAGGATAAGATAAAGAATAAACACATTATAAAAAAATCACATTAGGATTTTCTTTTTAACCTGTTCCTTAAAACACTATTGCTTAGGAAATCTAATGGAGGCAAAAGCAGTCAACGGTAGTTTAGGGATAGGGTTAGGGTTAGGGTTAGTGTTAGGGTTAGGGTACGGCTTAGGGTATGGGATAGGGTATGGGTGAGGGTACGGCATAGGGTAGGGTTTAGGGTTAGGTTTAGTGTTAGGGTTAGGGTTAGGGTATGGCTTAGGGTACGGGTGAGGGTACTGTGTAGGTCATTGGTTAGGGTTAGGTTAAGGCTTAGGATACAGGTTATTGTATGGGTTAGGGTACGGCGCAGGGTATGGGTAAGGGTTAGGGTTAGGGTTAGGGTTAGAATTAGGGTATGGCTTAGGGTACGGGTTAGGGAACGGGTGAGGGTACGGCGTAGTGTATAGGTTAGGGTTAGTGTTAGGGTACGGCTTAGGGTACGGATTAGGTTATGGGTGAGGGTACGGCGTAGGGTATGGGTTAGGGTTAGGGTTAGGGTTAGTGTTAGTGTTAGGGTTAGGGTACGGCTTAGCGTATGGGATAGGGTACGGGTGAGGGTACGGCGTAGGGTAGGGGTTAGGTTTAGGGTTAGGGTTAGGGTATGGCTTAGGGTACGGGTGAGGGTACGGGTGAGGGTACTGCGTAGGGTATTGGTTAGGGTTAGGGTACGGCTTAGGATACGTGTTAGGGTACGGGTTAGGGTATGGCGTAGGTTATGGGTTAGGGTTAGGGTTAGGGTTAGGGTACGGCTTAGGGTATGGGATAGGGTACGGGTGAGGGTACGGCGTAGGGTAGGGGTTAGGTTTAGGGTTAGGGTTAGTGTTAGGGTTAGGGTACGGCTTAGGGTATGGGATAGGTTACGGTGAGGGTACGGCGTAGGGTAGGGGTTAGGGTTAGGTTTAGGGTTAGTGTTAGTTTTAGGGTACCGCTTAGGGTATGGGATAGGGTACGGCGTAGGGTAGCGGTTAGGGTTAGGGTTAGGGTTAGGGTACGGCTTAGGATACGGGTTAGGGTATGGGTGAGGGTGCGGCGTAGCGTATGGGTTAGGGTTAGGGTTAGGGTTAGGGTACGGCTTAGGGTACAGGTTAGGGTACGGGTGAGGGTACGGCGTAGGTTATGGGTTAGGGTTAGGGTTAGGGTTAGTTTTAGGGTTAGGGATTGGTTTAGGGTACGGGTTAGGATTAGCATACTTGTTCGGGTTAGGGTTTTGGTTAGGGTTAGGGTACGCGTTAGGGTTAGGGTATGGGTTAGGTTTAGGGTACACGTTAGGATTAGGGTATTTATTAAACCTATCCCACTCTCTAGATACCACTTAGCACGTAAAGGAATATTATTTGGGGTTCAGCCATGGAGAAGATTTTAGTCACTAGGATAAGATAAAGAATAAACACATTAAAAAAAAATCACATAAGGTTTTCCTTTTAACCTGTTCTTTAAAACACTAGTGTTTTGGAAATCTAATGGAGGCAAAAGCAGTAAAGGGTAGTTTAGGGTTAGGGTTAGGGTTAGGGTTAGGGTAGGGCTTAGGATACGGGTGAGGGTACTGGTGAGGGTACTGCGTAGGTTATTGGTTAGGGTTAGGGTACGGCTTAGGATACGGGTTAGGATATGGGTTAGGTTACGGCGTTGGCTATGGGTGAGGGTTAGGGTTAGGGTTAGGGTAAGGCTTTGGGTACGGGTTAGGGTACGGGTGAGGGTACGGCGTAGGGTAGAGGTTAGGGTTAGGTTTAGGGTTAGGGTACGGCTTAGGATACGGGTTAGGGTATGGGTGAGGGTACGGCGTAGCGTATGGGTTAGGGTTAGGGTTAGGGTTAGGGTTAGTTTTAGGGTTAGGGATTGGTTTAGGGTACGGGTTAGGATTAGCGTACGTGTTAGTGTTAGTGTTTGGGTTAGGGTTAGGGTACGCATTAGGGTTAGGGTGTGGGTTAGGGTTAGGGTACACGTTAGGATTAGGGTATTTATTAAACCTATCCCACCCTCTAGATACCACTTAGCACGTAAAGGAATATTATTTAGGGTCCAGCCATGGAGAAGATTTTCGTTACTAGGATAAGATAAAGAATAAACACATTATAAAAAAATCACATTAGGATTTTCTTTTTAACCTGTTCCTTAAAACACTAGTGCTTAGGAAATCTAATGGAGGCAAAAGCAGTCAAGGGTAGTTTAGGGTTAGGGTTAGGGTTAGGGTTAGTGTTAGTGTTAGGGTACGGCTTAGGGTATGGGATAGGGTATGGGTGAGGGTACGGCATAGGGTAGGGTTTAGGGTTAGGGTTAGTGTTAGCTTTAGGGTTAGGGTATGGCTTAGGGTACGGGTGAGGGTACTGTGTACGTCATTGGTTAGGGTTAGGTTAAGGCTTAGGATACAGGTTATTGTATGGGTTAGGGTACAGCGCAGGGTATGGGTAAGGGTTAGGGTTAGGGTTAGGGTTAGAGTTAGGGTACGGCTTAGGGTACGGGTTAGGGAACGGGTGAGGGTACGGCGTAGTGTATAGGTTAGGGTTAGCGTTAGGGTACGGCTTAGGGTACGGATTAGGTTATGGGTGAGGGTACGGCGTAGGGTATGGTTTAGGGTTAGGGTTAGGGTTAGTGTTAGTGTTAGGGTTAGGGTACGGCTTAGCGTATGGGATAGGGTACGGGTGTGGGTACGGCGTAGGGTAGGGTTTAGGGTTAGGGTTAGGGTTAGGGTTAGGGTATGGCTTAGGGTACGGGTGAGGGTACGGGTGAGGGTACTGCGTAGGGTATTGGTTAGGGTTAGGGTACGGCTTAGGATACGTGTTAGGGTACGGGTTAGGGTACGGCGTAGAGTGTGGGTTAGGGTTAGGGTTAGTGTTAGGGTTAGGGTTATGGTACGTCTTAGGGTACGTGTTAGTGTACGGGTGAGGGTACGGCGTAGGTTATGGGTTAGGGTTAGGGTTAGGGTTAGGGTTAGGGTACGGCTTAGGATACTGGTTAGGGTACGGGTGAGGGTACGGCGTAGGTTATGGGTTAGGGTTAGGGTTAGTGTTAGGGTTATGGTACGGCTTAGGTTATGGGATCGGGTACAGGTGAGGGTATGGCATAGGGTAGGGGTTAGGGTTAGGGTTAGGGTTAGGGTTAGGGTTAGGGTACGGCTTAGGGTACGGGTGAGGGTATGGGTGAGGATACTGCGTAGGGTATTGGTTAGGGTTAGGGTACGGCTTAGGATACGGGTTAGGGTACGTGTTAGGGTATGGCGTACGGTATGGGTTAGGGTTAGGGTTAGGGTTAGGGTTAGGGTTAGGGTACGGCTTAGGGTACGGGTTAGGGTACGGGTGAGGTTACGGCGTAGGGTATAGTTTAGGGTTAGGGTTAGGGTTAGGGTACGTCTTAGGATACGAGTTAGGGTATGAGTGAGGGTACGGCGTAGCGTATGGGTTAGGGTTAGGGTTAGGGTTAGGGTTAGTTTTAGGGTTAGGGATTGGTTTAGGGTATGGGTTAGGATTAGCGTACGTGTTAGGGTTAGGGTTTGGGTTAGGGTTAGGGTACGCATTAGGGTTAGGGTATGGGTTAGGGTTAGGGTACACGTTAGGATTAGGGTATTTATTAAACCTATCCCACTCTCTAGATACCACTTAGCACGTAAAGGAATATTATTTAGGGTCCAGCCATGGAGAAGATTTTCGTCACTAGGATAAGATAAAGAATAAACACATTATAAAAAAATCACATTAGGATTTTCTTTTTAACCTGTTCCTTAAAACACTAGTGCTTAGGAAATCTAATGGAGGCAAAAGCAGTCAAGGGTAGTTTAGGGTTAGGGTTAGGGTTAGGGTTAGTGTTAGGGTTAGGGTACGGCTTAGGGTATGGGTTAGGGTTAGGGTTAGGGTACGGCTTAGGGTACGGGTTAGGGTACGGGTGAGGGTACGGCATAGTGTATATGTTAGGGTTAGGGTTAGTGTTAGGTTTAGGGTACCGCTTAGGGTATGGGATAGGGTACGGCGTAGGGTAGCGGTTAGGGTTAGTGTTAGGGTTAGGGTTAGGGTACGGCTTAGGATACGGGTTAGCGTAAGGGTGAGGGTACGGCGTAGGTTATGGGTTAGGGTTAGGGTTAGGGTTAGGGTTAGTTTTAGGGTTAGGGATTGGTTTAGGGTACGGGTTAGGATTAGCATACTTGTTCGGGTTAGGGTTTTGGTTAGGGTTAGGGTACGCGTTAGGGTTAGGGTATGGGTTAGGTTTAGGTTACACGTTAGGATTAGGGTATTTATTAAACCTATCCCACTCTCTAGATACCACTTAGCACGTAAAGGAATATTATTTGGGGTTCAGCCATGGAGAAGATTTTAGTCACTAGGATAAGATAAAGAATAAACACATTATAAAAAAATCACATAAGGTTTTCTTTTTAACCTGTTCCTTAAAACACTAGTGTTTAGGAAATCTAATGGAGGCAAAAGCAGTAAAGGGTAGTTTAGGGTTAGGGTTAGGGTTAGGGTTAGGGTAGGGCTTAGGATACGGGTAAGGTTACTGGTGAGGGTACTGCGTAGGTTATTGGTTAGGGTAAGGGTACGGCTTAAGATACGGGTTAGGATATGGGTTAGGTTATGGCGTTGGGTATGGGTGAGGGTTAGGGTTAGGGTTAGGGTAAGGCTTTGGGAACGGGTTAGGGTACGGGTGAGGGTACGGCGTAGGGTAGAGGTTAGGGTTAGGTTTAGGGTTAGGGTACGGCTTAGGATACGGGTTAGGGTATGGGTGAGGGTACGGCGTAGCGTATGGGTTAGGGTTAGGGTTACGGTTAGGGTTAGTTTTAGGGTTAGGGATTGGTTTAGGGTACGGGTTAGGATTAGCGTACGTGTTAGGGTTAGGGTTTGGGTTAGGGTTAGGGTACGCGTTAGGGTTAGGGTATGGGTTAGGGTTAGGGTACGCGTTAGGATTAGGGTATTTATTAAACCTATCCCACTCTCTAGATACCACTTAGCACGTAAAGGAATATTATTTAGGGTCCAGCCATGGAGAAGATTTTCGTCACTAGGATAAGATAAAGAATAAACACATTATAAAAAAATCACATTAGGATTTTCTTTTTAACCTGTTCCTTAAAACACTAGTGCTTAGGAAATCTAATGGAGGCAAAAGCAGTCAACGGTAGTTTAGGGTTAGGGTTAGGGTTAGGGTTAGTGTTAGGGTTAGGGTACGGCTTAGGGTATGGGATAGGGTATGGGTGAGGGTACGGCATAGGGTAGGGTTTAGGATTAGGGTTAGTGTTAGGGTTAGGGTTAGGGTATGGCTTAGGGTACGGGTGAGGGTACTGTGTAGGTCATTGGTTAGGGTTAGGTTAAGGCTTAGGATACAGGTTATTGTATGGGTTAGGGTACGGCGCAGGGTATGGGTAAGGGTTAGGGTTAGGGTTAGGGTTAGGGTTAGGGTTAGATTTAGGGTACGGCTTAGGGTACGGGTTAGGGTACGGGTGAGGGTACGGCGTAGTGTATAGGTTAGGGTTAGGGTTAGGGTACGGCTTAGGGTACGGGTTAGTTTACGGGTGAGGGTACGGCGTAGGGTATGGGTTAGGGTTAGGGTTAGGGTTAGTGTTAGTGTTAGCGTTAGGGCACGGCTTAGCGTATGGGATAGGGTACGGGTGAGGGTACGGCGTAGGGTAGGGGTTAGGGTTAGAGTTTGGGTTAGGGTTGGGGTTAGGGTACGGCTTAAGGTACGGGTGAGGGTACGGGTGAGGGTACTGCGTAGGGTATTGGTTAGGGTTAGGATATGGCTTAGGATACGGGTTAGGGTACGGGTTAGGGTATGGCGTAGGGTATGGGTTACGGTTAGGGTTAGGGTTAGGGTTAGGGTTAGGGTACGTCTTAGGATACGGGTTCGGGTACGGGTGAGGGTACGGCGTAGCGTATGGGTTAGGGTTAGGGTTAGGGTACGTCTTAGGCTACGGGTTAGGGTACGGGTGAGGGTACGGCGTAGGGTAAGGGTTAGGGTTAGGGTTAGGGTTAGGGTTAGTTTTAGGGTTAGGGATTGGTTTAGGGTACGGGTTAGGATTAGCGTACGTGTTAGGGTTAGGTTTTGGGTTAGGGTTAGGGTACGCGTTAGGGTTAGGGTATGGGTTAGGGTTAGGGTACACGTTAGGATTAGGGTATTTATTAAACCTATCCCACTCTCTAGATACCACTTAGCACGTAAAGGAATATTATTAGGGATCCAGCCATGGAGAAGATTTTAGTCACTAGGATAAGATAAAGAATAAACACATTATAAAAAAATCACATTAGGATTTTCTTTTTAACCTGTTCCTTAAAACACTAGTGCTTAGGAAATCTAGTAGAGGCAAAAGCAATTAAGGGTAGTTTAGGGTTAGGTTTAGGGTTAGGGTTAGTGTTAGCTTTAGGGTACCGCTTAGGGTATGGGATAGGGTACGGCGTAGGGTAGCGGTTAGGGTTAGGGTTAGGGTTAGGGTAGGGCTTAGGATACGGGTGAGGGTACAGGTGAGGGTACTGCGTAGGTTATTGGTTAGGGTTAGGGTACGGCTTAGGATACGGGTTAGGATATGGGTTAGGTTACGGCGTTGGGTATGGGTGAGGGTTAGGGTTAGGGTTAGGGTAAGGCTTTGGGTACGGGTTAGGGTACGGGTGAGGGTACGGCGTAGGGTAGAGGTTAGGGTTAGGTTTAGGGTTAGGGTACGGCTTAGGATACGGGTTAGGGTATGGGTGAGGGTACGGCGTAGCGTATGGGTTAGGGTTAGGGTTAGGGTTAGGGTTAGTTTTAGGGTTAGGGATTGGTTTAGGGTACGGGTTAGGATTAGTGTACGTGTTAGGGTTAGGGTTTGGGTTAGGGTTAGGGTACGCATTAGGGTTAGGGTGTGGGTTAGGGTTAGGGTACACGTTAGGATTAGGGTATTTATTAAACCTATCCCACTCTCTAGATACCACTTAGCACGTAAAGGAATATTATTTAGGGTCCAGCCATGGAGAAGATTTTCGTTACTAGGATAAGATAAAGAATAAACACATTATAAAAAAATCACATTAGGATTTTCTTTTTAACCTGTTCCTTAAAACACTAGTGCTTAGGAAATCTAATGGAGGCAAAAGCAGTCAAGGGTAGTTTAGGGTTAGGGTTAGGGTTAGGGTTAGTGTTAGGGTTAGGGTACGGCTTAGGGTATGGGATAGGGTATGGTGAGGGTACGGCATAGGGTAGGGTTTAGGGTTAGGGTTAGTGTTAGGGTTAGGGTTAGGGTATGGCTTAGGGTACGGGTGAGGGTACTGTGTAGGTCATTGGTTAGGGTTAGGTTAAGGCTTAGGATACAGGTTATTGTATGGGTTAGTGTACGGTGCAGGGTATGGGTAAGGTTTAGGGTTAGGGTTAGGGTTAGAGTTAGGATACGGCTTATGGTACGGGTTAGGGTACGTGTGAGGGTACGGCGTAGTGTATAGGTTAGGGTTAGGGTTAGGGTACGGCTTAGGGTACGGGTTAGGTTACGGGTGAGGGTACGGCGTAGGGTATGGGTTAGGGTTAGGGTTAGGGTTAGTGTTAGTGTTCGGGTTAGGGTACGGCTTAGCGTATGGGATAGGGTACGGGTGAGGGTACGGCGTAGGGTAGGGGTTAGGGTTAGAGTTAGGGTTAGGGTTGGGGTTAGGGTACGGCTTAGGGTACGGCTGAGGGTATGGGTGAGGGTACTGCGTAGGGTATTGGTTAGGGTTAGGATATGGCTTAGGATACGGGTTAGGGTACGGGTTAGGGTATGGCGTAGGGTATGGGTTAGGGTTAGGGTTAGGGTTAGGGTTAGGGTTAGGGTACGGCTTAGGATACGGGTTAGGGTACGGGTGAGGGTACGGCGTAGCGTATGGGTTAGGGTTAGGGTTAGGGTACGTCTTAGGGTACGGGTTAGGGTACGGGTGAGGGTACGGCGTAGGGTAAGGGTTAGGGTTAGGGTTAGGGTTAGGGTTAGTTTTAGGGTTAGGGATTGGTTTAGGGTACGGGTTAGGATTAGCGTACGTGTTAGGGTTAGGTTTTGGGTTAGGGTTAGGGTACGCGTTAGGGTTAGGGTATGGGTTAGGGTTAGGGTACACGTTAGGATTAGGGTATTTATTAAACCTATCCCACTCTCTAGATACCACTTAGCACGTAAAGGAATATTATTAGGGATCCAGCCATGGAGAAGATTTTAGTCACTAGGATAAGATAAAGAATAAACACATTATAAAAAAATCACATTAGGATTTTCTTTTTAACCTGTTCCTTAAAACACTAGTGCTTAGGAAATCTAATAGAGGCAAAAGCAATCAAGGGTAGTTTAGGGTTAGGGTTAGGGTTAGGGTTAGTGTTAGGTTTAGGGTACGGCTTAGGGTATGGGATAGGTTACGGGTGAGGGTACGGCGTAGGGTAGGGGTTAGGGTTAGGGTTAGGGTTAGGGTACGGCTTAGGGTACGGGTTAGGGTACGGGTGAGGTTACGGCATAGGGTATAGTTTAGGGTTAGGGTTAGGGTTAGGGTACGGCTTAGGGTACGGGTTAGGGTACGGTTGAGGGTACTGTGTAGGGTATTGGTTATGGTTAGGGTACGGCTTAGAATACGGGTTAGGGTACGGTTTAGGGTACGGCGTAGGGTATGGGTTAGGGATAGGGTTAGGGTTAGCGTTAGGTTTAGGGTACGGCTTAGGGTACGGCTTAGGGTACGTGTGAGGGTACGGCGTAGTGTATAGGTTAGGGTTAGGGTTAGGGTTAGGGTACGGCTTAGGGTATGGGATAGGTTACGGGTGAGGGTACGGCGTAGGGTAGGGGTTAGGGTTAGGTTTACGGTTAGTGTTAGGTTTAGGGTACCGCTTAGGGTATGGGATAGGGTACGGCGTAGGGTAGTGGTTAGGGTTAGGGTTACGGTTAGGGTACGGCTTAGGATACGGGTTAGGGTACGGGTGAGGGTGCGGCGTAGGGTATAGTTTAGGCTTAGGGTTAGGGTTAGGGTACGGCTTAGGATACGGGTTAGGGTACGGGTGAGGGTACGGCGTAGCGTACGGTTTAGGGTTAGGGTTAGGGTTAGGGTACGGCTTAGGGTACGGGTTAGGGTACGGGTGAGGGTACGGTGTAGGTTATGGGTTAGGGTTAGGGTTAGGGTTAGTTTTAGGGTTAGGGATTGGTTTAGGGTACGGGTTAGGATTAGCATACGTGTTCGGGTTAGGGTTTTGGTTAGGGTTAGGGTACGCGTTAGGGTTAGGGTATGGGTTAGGTTTAGGGTACACTTTAGGATTAGGGTATTTATTAAACCTATCCCACTCTCTAGATACCACTTAGCACGTAAAGGAATATTATTTGGGGTTCAGCCATGGAGAAGATTTTAGTCACTAGGATAAGATAAAGAATAAACACATTATAAAAAAATCACATAAGGTTTTCTTTTTAACCTGTTCCTTAAAACACTAGTGTTTAGGAAATCTAATGGAGGCAAAAGCAGTAAAGTGTAGTTTAGGGTTAGGGTTAGGGTTAGTGTTAGGGTAGGGCTTAGGATACGGGTTAGGATATGGGTTAGGTTACGGTGTTGGGTATGGTTGAGGGTTAGGGTTAGGGTTAGGGTAAGGCTTTGGGTACGGGTGAGGGTACGGGTGAGGGTACGGCGTAGGGTAGAGGTTAGGGTTAGGTTTAGGGTTAGGGTACGGGTTAGGATACGGGTTAGGGTATGGGTGAGGGTACGGCGTAGCGTATGGGTTAGGGTTAGGGTTAGGGTTAGGGTTAGTTTTAGGGTTAGGGATTGGTTTAGGGTACGGGTTAGGATTAGCGTACGTGTTAGGGTTAGGGTTTGGGTTAGGGTTAGGGTACGCATTAGGGTTAAGGTGTGGGTTAGGGTTAGGGTACACGTTAGGATTAGGGTATTTATTAAACCTATCCCACTCTCTAGATACCACTTAGCACGTAAAGGAATATTATTTAGGGTACAGCCATGGAGAAGATTTTCGTCACTAGGATAAGATAAAGAATAAACACATTATAAAAAAATCACATTAGGATTTTCTTTTTAACCTGTTCCTTAAAACACTAGTGCTTAGGAAATCTAATGCAGGCAAAAGCAGTCAACGGTAGTTTAGGGTTAGAGTTAGGGTTAGGGTTAGTGTTAGGGTTAGGGTACGGGTTAGGATACGGCTTAGGGTATGGGTGAGGGTACGGCGTAGCGTATGGGTTAGGGTTAGGGTTAGGGTTAGGGTTAGTTTTAGGGTTAGGGATTGGTTTAGGGTACGGGTTAGGATTAGCGTACGTGTTAGGGTTAGGGTTTGGGTTAGGGTTAGGGTACGCATTAGGGTTAAGGTGTGGGTTAGGGTTAGGGTACACGTTAGGATTAGGGTATTTATTAAACCTATCCCACTCTCTAGATACCACTTAGCACGTAAAGGAATATTATTTAGGGTACAGCCATGGAGAAGATTTTCGTCACTAGGATAAGATAAAGAATAAACACATTATAAAAAAATCACATTAGGATTTTCTTTTTAACCTGTTCCTTAAAACACTAGTGCTTAGGAAATCTAATGCAGGCAAAAGCAGTCAACGGTAGTTTAGGGTTAGAGTTAGGGTTAGGGTTAGTGTTAGGGTTAGGGTACGGCTTAGGGTATGGGATAGGGTATGGGTGAGGTTACGGCATAGGGTAGGGTTTAGGGTTAGGGTTAGTGTTAGGGTTAGGGTTAGGGTATGGCTTAGGGTACGGGTGAGGGTACTGTGTAGGTCATTGGTTAGGGTTAGGTTAAGGCTTAGGATACAGGTTATTGTATGGGTTAGGGTACGACGCAGGGTATGGGTAAGGGTTAGGGTTAGGGTTAGGGTTAGAGTTAGGGTACGGCTTAGGGTACGGGTTAGGGTACGGGTGAGGGTACGGCGTAGTGTATAGGTTAGGGTTAGATTTAGGGTACGGCTTAGGGTACGGGTTAGGTTACGGGTGAGGGTACGGTGTAGGGTATGGGTTAGGGTTAGGGTTAGTGTTAGTGTTAGGGTTAGGGTACGGCTTAGCGTATGGGATAGGGTACGGGTGAGGGTACAGCGTAGGGTAGGGGTTAGGGTTAGAGTTAGGGTTAGGGTTGGCGTTAGGGTACGGCTTAGGGTACGGGTGAGGGTACGGGTGAGGGTACTGCGTAGGGTATTGGTTAGGGTTAGGATATGGCTTAGGATACGGGTTAGGGTACGGGTTAGGGTATGGCGTAGGGTATGGGTTAGGGTTAGGGTTAGGGTTAGGGTTAGGGTTAGGGTACGGCTTAGGATACGGGTTAGGTTACGGGTGAGGGTACTGCGTAGCGTATGGGTTAGGGTTAGGTTTAGGGTACGTCTTAGGGTACGGGTTAGGGTACGGGTGAGGGTACGGTGTAGGGTATGGGTTAGGGTTAGGGTTAGTGTTAGTGTTAGGGTTAGGGTACGGCTTAGCGTATGGGATAGGGTACGGGTGAGGGTACAGCGTAGGGTAGGGGTTAGGGTTAGAGTTAGGGTTAGGGTTGGCGTTAGGGTACGGCTTAGGGTACGGGTGAGGGTACGGGTGAGGGTACTGCGTAGGGTATTGGTTAGGGTTAGGATATGGCTTAGGATACGGGTTAGGGTACGGGTTAGGGTATGGCGTAGGGTATGGGTTAGGGTTAGGGTTAGGGTTAGGGTTAGGGTTAGGGTACGGCTTAGGATACGGGTTAGGTTACGGGTGAGGGTACTGCGTAGCGTATGGGTTAGGGTTAGGTTTAGGGTACGTCTTAGGGTACGGGTTAGGGTACGGGTGAGGGTACGGTGTAGGGTAAGGGTTAGGGTTAGGGTTAGGGTTAGTTTTAGGGTTAGGGATTGGTTTAGGGTACGGGTTAGGATTAGCGTACGTGTTAGGGTTAGGTTTTAGGATAGGGTTAGGGTACGCGTTAGGGTTAGGGTATGGGTTAGGGTTAGGGTACACGTTAGGATTAGGGTATTTATTAAACCTATCCCACTCTCTAGATACCACTTAGCACGTAAAGGAATATTATTAGGGATCCAGCCAAGGAGAAGATTTTAGTCACTAGGATAAGATAAAGAATAAACACATTATAAAAAAATCACATTAGGATTTTCTTTTTAACCTGTTCCTTAAAACACTAGTGCTTAGGAAATCTAATAGAGGCAAAAGCAATCAAGGGTAGTTTAGGGTTAGGGTTAGGGTTAGGGTTAGTGTTAGGGTTAGGGTACGGCTTAGGATATGGGATAGGGTACGGGTGAGGGTACGGCGTAGGGTAGGGGTTAGGGTTAGGGTTAGGGTATGGCTTAGGGTACGGGTGAGGGTACGGGTGAGGGTACTGAGTAGCGTATTGTTTAGGGTTAGGGTACGGCTTAGGATACGTGTTAGGGTACGGGTTAGGGTACGGCGCAGAGTGTGGGTTAGGGTTAGTGTTAGGTTTAGGGTTACGGTACGTCTTAGGGTACGTGTTAGGGTATGGGTGAGGGTACGGCGTAGGTTATGGGTTAGGGTTAGGGTTAGGGTTAGGGTTAGGGTACGGCTTAGGATACGGGTTAGGGTACGGCGTAGGTTATGGGTTAGGGTTAGGGTTAGTGTTAGGGTTAGGGTACGGCTTAGGTTATGGGATAGGGTACAGGTGAGGGTATGGCATAGGGTAGGGGTTAGGGTTAGGGTTAGGGATAGGGTTAGGGTACGGCTTAGGATACGGGTTAGGGTACGGGTGAGGGTACGGCGTAGCGTATGGTTTAGGGTTAGGGTTAGGGTTAGGGTACGGCTTAGGGTACGGGTTAGGGTACGGGTGAGGGTACGGCGTAGGTTATGGGTTAGGGTTAGGGTTAGTTTTAGGGTTAGGGATTGGTTTAGGGTACGGGTTAGGATTAGCATACGTGTTTGGGTTAGGGTTTTGGTTAGGGTTAGGGTAAGCGTTAGGGTTAGGGTATGGGTTAGGTTTAGGGTACACCTTAGGATTAGGGTATTTATTAAACCTATCCCACTCTCTAGATACCACTTAGCACGTAAAGGAATATTATTTGGGGTTCAGCCATGGAGAAGATTTTAGTCACTAGGATAAGATAAAGAATAAACACATTATAAAAAAATCACATAAGGTTTTCTTTTTAACCTGTTCCTTAAAACACTAGTGTTTAGGAAATCTAATGGAGGCAAAAGCAGTAAAGGGTAGTTTAGGGTTAGGGTTAGGGTTAGGGTTAGGGTAGGGCTTAGGATACGGGTGAGGGTACTGGTGAGGGTACTGCGTAGGTTATTGGTTAGGGTTAGGGTACGGCTTAGGATACAGGTTAGGGTATGGGTGAGGGTACGGCGTAGCGTATGGGTTAGGGTTAGGGTTAGGGTTAGGGTTAGTTTTAGGGTTAGGGATTGGTTTAGGGTACGGGTTAGGATTAGCGTACGTGTTAGGGTTAGGGTTTGGGTTAGGGTTAGGGTACGCATTAGGGTTAGGGTATGGGTTAGGGTTAGGGTACACGTTAGGATTAGGGTATTTATTAAACCTATCCCACTCTCTAGATACCACTTAGCACGTAAAGGAATATTATTTAGGGTCCAGCCATGGAGAAGATTTTCGTCACTAGGATAAGATAAAGAATAAACACATTATAAAAAAATCACATTAGGATTTTCTTTTTAACCTGTTCCTTAAAACACTAGTGCTTAGGAAATCTAATGGAGGCAAAAGCAGTCAAGGGTAGTTTAGGGTTAGGGTTAGGGTTAGGGTTAGTGTTAGGGTTAGGGTACAGCTTAGGGTATGGGATAGCGTATGGGTGAGGGTACGGCATAGGGTAGGTTTTAGGGTTAGGGTTAGTGTTAGGGTTAGGGTTAGGGTATGGCTTAGGGTACGGGTGAGGGTACTGTGTAGGTCATTGGTTAGGGTTAGGTTAAGGCTTAGGATACAGGTTATTGTATGTGTTAGGGTACGGCGCAGGGTATGGGTAAGGGTTAGGGTTAGGGTTAGGGTTAGAGTTAGGGTACGGCTTAGGGTACGGGTTAGGGTACGGGTGAGGGTACGGCGTAGTGTATAGGTTAGGGTTAGGGTTAGGGTACGGCTTAGGGTACGGGTTAGGTTACGGGTGAGGGTACGGCGTATGGTATGGGTTAGGGTTAGGGTTAGTGTTAGTGTTAGGGTTAGGGTACGGCTTAGCGTATGGGATAGGGTACGGGTGAGGGTACGGCGTAGGGTAGGTATTAGGGTTAGAGTTAGGGTTAGGGTTGGGGTTAGGGTACGGCTTAGGGTACGGGTGAGGGTACGGCTGAGCGTACTGCGTAGGGTATTGGTTAGGGTTAGGATACGGCTTAGGATACGGGTTAGGGTACGGGTTAGGGTATCGCGTAGGGTATGGGTTAGGGTTAGGGTTAGGGTTAGGTTTAGGGTACGGCTTAGGGTACGGGTGAGGGTACGGGTGAGGGTACTGCGTAGGGTATTGGTTAGGGTTAGGATACGGCTTAGGATACGGTTAGGGTACGGGTTAGGGTACGGCGTAGGGTATGGGTTAGGGTTTGGGTTAGGGTTAGGGTTAGTGTTAGGGTACGGCTTAGGGTACGGGTTAGGGTACGGATGAGGGTACGGCGTAGGGTACAGGTTAGGGTTAGGTTTAGGGTTAGGGTTAGGGTACGGCGTAGGGTACGGGTTAGGGTACGGTTGATGGTACGACGTAGGGTATAGGTTAGGGTTAGGGTTAGGGTACGGCTTAGGATACGGTTTAGGGTACGGGTGAGGGTACGGCGTAGCGTATGGGTTAGGGTTAGGGTTAGGGTTAGGGTACGGCTTAGGGTACGGGTGAGGGTACTGGTGAGGGTACTGCGTAGGTTACTGGTTAGGGTTAGGGTACGGCTTAGGATACGGGTTAGGATATGGGTTAGGTTACGGCGTTGGGTATGGGTGAGGGTTAGGGTTAGGGTTAGGGTAAGGCTTTGGGTACGGGTTAGGGTACGGGTGAGGGTACGGCGTAGGTTATGGGTTAGGGTTAGGGTTAGTGTTAGGGTTAGGGTACGGCTTAGGCTATGGGATAGGGTATGGGTGAGGGTACGGCATAGGGTAGGTTTTAGGGTTAGGGTTAGTGTGAGGGTTAGGTTTAGGGTATGGCTTAGGGTACAGGTGAGGGTACTGTGTAGGTCATTGGTTAGGGTTAGGTTAAGGCTTAGGATACAGGTTATTGTATGGGTTAGGGTACGGCGCAGGGTATGGGTAAGGGTTAGGGTTAGGGTTAGGGTTAGGGTTAGGGTACGGCTTCGGGTACGGGTGAGGGTATGTGTGAGGATACTGCGTAGGGTATTGGTTAGGGTTAGGGTACGGCTTAGGATACGGGTTAGGGTACGTGTTAGGGTATGGCGTACGGTATGGGTTAGGGTTAGGGTTAGGGTTAGGGTTAGGGTTAGGGTACGGCTTAGGGTACGGGTTAGGGTACGGGTGAGGGTATGGCGTAGTGTATAGGTTAGGGTTAGGGTTAGGGTATGGCTTAGGGTACGGTGAGGGTACGGGTGAGGGTACGGTGTAGGGTATTGGTTATGGTTAGGGTACGGCTTAGAATACGGGTTAGGGTACGGGTTAGGGTACGGCATAGGGTATGGGTTAGGGTTAGGGTTAGGGTACGGCTTAGGGTACGGGTTAGGGTACGGGTGAGGGTACGGCGTAGTGTATAGGTTAGGGTTAGGGTTAGGGTACGGCTTAGGGTATGGGATAGGGTACGGGTGAGGGTACGGCATAGGGTAGGGGTTAGGTTTAGGGTTAGGGTTAGTGTTAGGGTTAGGGTACGGCTTAGGGTATGGGGTAGGTTACGGGTGAGGGTACGGCATAGGGTAGGGTTTAGGGTTAGGTTTAGGGTTAGTGTTAGGGTTAGGGTACCGCTTAGGGTATGGGATAGGGTACGGCGTAGGGTAGCGGTTAGGGTTAGGGTTAGGGTTAGGGTTAGGGTACGGCTTAGGATACGGGTTAGGGTACGGGTGAGGGTACGGCGTAGCGTATGGGTTAGGGTTAGGTTTAGGGTTAGGGTACGGCTTAGCGTATGGGATAGGGTACGGGTGAGGGTACGGCGTAGGGTAGGGGTTAGGGTTAGAGTTAGGGTTAGGGTTGGGGTTAGGGTAAGGCTTAGGGTACGGGTGAGGGTACGGGTGAGGGTACTGCGTAGGGTATTGGTTAGGGTTAGGATACGGCTTAGGATACGGGTTAGGGTACGGGTTAGGGTATGGCGTAGGGTATGGGTTAGGGTTAGGGTTAGGGTTAGGGTTAGGGTTAGGGTACGGCTTAGGATACGGGTTAGGGTACGGGTGAGGGTACGGCGTAGGTTATGGGTTAGGGTTAGGGTTAGGGTTAGTTTTAGGGTTAGGGTACGGCTTAGGGTATGGGATAGGGTATGGGTGAGGGTACGGCATAGGGTAGGGTTTAGGGTTAGGGTTAGTGTTAGGGTTAGGGTACGGGTGAGGTTACGGCGTAGGGTATAGTTTAGAGTTAGGGTTAGGGTTAGGGTACGGCTTAGGATACGGGTTAGGGTACGGGTGAGGGTACGGCGTAGCGTATGGTTTAGGGTTAGGGTTAGGGTTAGGGTTAGTGTTAGGGTTAGGGTACGGCTTAGGGTATGGGATAGGGTATGGGTGAGGGTACGGCATAGGGTAGGGTTTAGGGTTAGCGTTAGTGTTAGGGTTAGGGTTAGGGTATGGCTTAGGGTACGGGTGAGGGTACTGTGTAGGTCATTGGTTAGGGTTAGGTTAAGGCTTAGGATACAGGTTATTGTATGGGTTAGGGTACTGCTTAGGGTACGGGTTAGGTTACGGGTGAGGGTACGGCGTAGGGTATGGGTTAGGGTTAGGGTTAGGGTTAGTGTTAGTGTTAGGGTTAGGGTACGGCTTAGCGTATGGGATAGGGTACGGGTGAGGGTACGGCGTAGCGTAGGGGTTAGGGTTAGTGTTAGGGTTAGGGTTGGGGTTAGGTTACGGCTTAGGGTACGGGTGAGGGTACGGGTTAGGGTATGGCGTAGGGTATGGGTTAGGGTTAGGGTTAGGGTTAGGGTTAGGGTTAGGGTAAGGCTTAGGATACGGGTTAGGGTACGGGTGAGGGTACGGCGTAGCATATGGGTTAGGGTTAGGATTAGGGTTAGGGTTAGTTTTAGGGTTAGGGATTGGTTTAGGGTACGGGTTAGGATTATCGTACGTGTTAGGATTAGGTTTTGGGTTAGGGTTAGGGTACGCGTTAGGGTTAGGGTATAGGTTAGGGTTAGGGTACACGTTAGGATTAGGGTATTTATTAAACCTATCCCACTCTCTAGATACCACTTAGCACGTAAAGGAATATTAGTAGGGATCCAGCCATGGAGAAGATTTTAGTCACTAGGATAAGATAAAGAATAAACACATTATAAAAAAATCACATTAGGATTTTCTTTTTAACCTGTTCCTTAAAACACTAGTGCTTAGGAAATCTAATAGAGGCAAAAGCAATCAAGGGTAGTTTAGGGTTAGGGTTAGGGTTAGGGTTAGTGTTAGGGTTAGGGTACGGCTTAGGGTATGGGATAGGGTACGGGTGAGCGTACGGCGAAGGGTAGGGTTTAGGGTTAGTGTTAGGGTTAGGGTTAGGGTATGGCTTAGGGTACGGGTGAGGGTACTGTGTAGGTCATTGGTTAGGGTTAGGTTAAGGCTTAGGATACAGGTTATTGTATGGGTTAGGGTACGGCGCAGGGTATGGGTAAGGGTTAGGGTTAGGGTTAGGGTTAGAGTTAGGGTACGGCTTAGGGTACGGGTTAGGGTACGGGTGAGGGTACGGCGTAGTGTATAGGTTAGGGTCAGGGTTAGGGTACGGCTTAGGGTACGGGTTAGGTTACGGGTGAGGGTACGGTGTAGGTTATGGGTTAGGGTTAGGGTTAGGGTACGTCTTAGGGTACGGGTTAGGGTACGGGTGAGGGTACGGCGTAGGGTAAGGGTTAGGGTTAGGGTTAGGGTTAGGGTTAGTTTTAGGGTTAGGGATTGGTTTAGGGTATGGGTTAGGATTAGCGTACGTGTTAGGGTTAGGTTTTGGGTTAGGGTTAGGGTACGCGTTAGGGTTAGCGTATGGTTTAGGGTTAGGGTACACGTTAGGATTAGGGTATTTATTAAACCTATCCCACTCTCTAGATACCACGTAGCACGTAAAGGAATATTATTAGGGATCCAGCCATGGAGAAGATTTTAGTCACTAGGATAAGATAAAGAATAAACACATTATAAAAAAATCACATTAGGATTTTCTTTTTAACCTGTTCCTTAAAACACTAGTGCTTAGGAAATCTAATAGAGGCAAAAGCAATCAAGGGTAGTTTAGGGTTAGGGTTAGGGTTAGGGTTAGTGTTAGGGTTAGGGTACGGCTTAGGGTATGGGATAGGGTATGGGTGAGGGTACGGCGTAGGGTAGGGGTTAGGGTTAGGGTTAGGGTATGGCTTAGGGTACGGGTGAGGGTACGGGTGAGGGTACTGCGTAGGGTATTGGTTAGGGTTAGGGTACGGCTTAGGATACGTGTTAGGGTACGGGTTAGGGTACGCCGTAGAGTGTGGGTTAGGGTTAGGGTTAGTGTTAGGGTTAGGGTTACGGTACGTCTTAGGGTACGTGTTAGGGTACGGGTGAGGGTACGGCGTAGGTTATGGGTTAGGGTTAGGGTTAGTGTTAGGGTTAGGGTACGGCTTAGGATACGGGTTAGGGTACGGGTTTGGGTATGGCGTAGGCTATGGGTTAGGGTTAGGGTTAGTGTTAGGGTTATGGTACGGCTTAGGTTATGGGATAGGGTACAGGTGAGGGTATGGCATAGGGTAGGGGTTAGGGTTAGGGTTAGGGTTAGGGTTAGGGTTAGGGTACGGCTTAGGATACGGGTTAGGGTACGTGTTAGGGTATGGCGTACGGTATGGGTTAGGGTTAGGGTTAGGGTTAGGGTTAGGGTTAGGGTACGGCTTAGGGTACGGGTTAGGGTACGGGTGAGGTTACGGCGTAGGGTATAGTTTAGAGTTAGGGTTAGGGTACGGCTTAGGATACGGGTTAGGGTACGGGTGAGGGTACGGCGTAGCGTATGGTTTAGGGTTAGGGTTAGGGTTAGGGTACGGCTTAGGGTACGGGTTAGGGTACGGGTGAGGGTACGGCGTAGGTTATGAGTTAGGGTTAGGGTTAGGGTTAGTTTTAGGGTTAGGGATTGGTTTAGGGTACGGGTTAGGATTAGCATACTTGTTCGGGTTAGGGTTTTGGTTGGGGTTAGGGTATGCGTTAGGGTTAGGGTATGGGTTAGGTTTAGGGTACACTTTAGGATTAGGGTATTTATTAAACCTATCCCACTCTCTAGATACCACTTAGCACGTAAGGGAATATTATTTGGGGTTCAGCCATGGAGAAGATTTTAGTCACTAGGATAAGATAAAGAATAAACACATTATAAAAAAATCACATAAGGTTTTCTTTTTAACCTGTTCCTTAAAACACTAGTGTTTAGGAAATCTAATGGAGGCAAAAGCAGTAAAGGGTAGTTTAGGGTTAGGGTTAGGGTTAGGGTTAGGGTAGGGCTTAGGATACGGGTGAGGGTACTGGTGAGGGTACTGCGTAGGTTATTGGTTAGGGTTAGGGTACGGCTTAGGATACGGGTTAGGATATGGGTTAGGTTATGGCGTTGGGTATGGGTGAGGGTTAGGGTTAGGGTTAGGGTAAGGCTTTGGGTACGGGTTAGGGTACGGGTGAGGGTACGGCGTAGGGTAGAGGTTAGGGTTAGGTTTAGGGTTAGGGTACGGCTTAGGATACGGGTTAGGGTATGGGTGAGGGTACGGCGTAGCGTATGGGTTAGGGTTAGGGTTAGGGTTAGGGTTAGTTTTAGGGTTAGGGCTTGGTTTAGGGTACGGGTTAGGATTAGCGTACGTGTTAGTGTTAGGGTTTGGGTTAGGGTTAGGGTACGCATTAGGGTTAGGGTATGGGTTAGGGTTAGGGTACACGTTAGGATTAGGGTATTTATTAAACCTATCCCACTCTCTAGATACCACTTAGCACGTAAAGGAATATTATTTAGGGTCCAGCCATGGAGAAGATTTTTGACACTAGGATAAGATAAAGAATAAACACATTATAAAAAAATCACATTAGGATTTTCTTTTTAACCTGTTCCTTAAAACACTCGTGCTTAGGAAATTTAATGGAGGCAAAAGCAGTCAAGGGTAGTTTAGTGTTAGGGTTAGGGTTAGGGTTAGTGTTAGGGTTAGGGTACGGCTTAGGGTATGGGATAGGGTATGGGTGAGGGTACGGCATAGGGTAGGGTTTAGGGTTAGGGTTAGTGTTAGGGTTAGGGTTAGAGTATGGCTTCGGGTACGGGTGAGGGTACTGTGTAGGTCATTGGTTAGGGTTAGGTTAAGGCTTAGGATACAGGTTATTGTATGGGTTAGGGTACGGCGCAGGGTATGGGTAAGGGTTAGGGTTAGGGTTAAGGTTAGAGTTAGGGTACGGCTTAGGGTACGGGTTAGGGTACGGGTGAGGGTATGGCATAGTGTATAGGTTAGGGTTAGGGTTAGGGTACGGCTTAGGGTACGGGTTAGGTTACGGGTGAGGGTACGGCATAGGGTATGTGTTAGGGTTAGGGTTAGGGTTAGGGTTAGTGTTAGTGTTAGGGTTAGGGTACGGCTTAGCGTATGGGATAGGGTACGGGTGAGGGTACAGCGTAGGGTAGGGGTTAGGGTTAGAGTTAGGATTAGGGTTGGCGTTAGGGTACGGCTTAGGGTACGGGTGAGGGTACGGGTGAGGGTACTGCGTAGGGTATTGGTTAGGGTTAGGATATGGCTTAGGATACGGGTTAGGGTACGGGTTAGGGTATGGCGTAGGGTATGGGTTAGGGTTAGGGTTAGGGTTAGGGTTAGGGTTAGGGTACGGCTTAGGATACGGGTTAGGGTACGGGTGAGGGTACTGCGTAGCGTATGGGTTAGGGTTAGGTTTAGGGTACGTCTTAGGGTACGGGTTAGGGTACGGGTGAGGGTACGGCGTAGGGTAAGGGTTAGGGTTAGGGTTAGGGTTAGTTTTAGGGTTAGGGATTGGTTTAGGGTACGGGTTAGGATTAGCGTACGTGTTAGGGTTAGGTTTTAGGTTAGGGTTAGAGTACGCGTTAGGGTTAGGGTATGGGTTAGGGTTAGGGTACACGTTAGGATTAGGGTATTTATTAAACCTATCCCACTCTCTAGATACCACTTAGCACGTAAAGGAATATTATTAGGGATCCAGCCAAGGAGAAGATTTTAGTCACTAGGATAAGATAAAGAATAAACACATTATAAAAAAATCACATTAGGATTTTCTTTTTAACCTGTTCCTTAAAACACTAATGCTTAGGAAATCTAATAGAGGCAAAAGCAATCAAGGGTAGTTTAGGGTTAGGGTTAGGGTTAGGGTTAGTGTTAGGGTTAGGGTACGGCTTAGGATATGGGATAGGGTACGGGTGAGGGTACGGCGTAGGGTAGGGGATAGGGTTAGGGTTAGGGTATGGCTTAGGGTACGGGTGAGGGTACGGGTGAGGGTACTGAGTAGCGTATTGGTTAGGGTTAGGGTACGGCTTAGGATACGTGTTAGGGTACGGGTTAGGGTACGGCGCAGAGTGTGGGTTAGGGTTAGTGTTAGGGTTAGGGTTACGGTACGTCTTAGGGTACGTGTTAGGGTATGGGTGAGGGTACGGCGTAGGTTATGGGTTAGGGTTAGGGTTAGGGTTAGGGTTAGGGTACGGCTTAGGATACGGGTTAGGGTACGGCGTAGGTTATGGGTTAGGGTTAGGGTTAGTGTTAGGGTTAGGGTACGGCTTAGGTTATGGGATAGGGTACAGGTGAGGGTATGGCATAGGGTAGGGGTTAGGGTTAGGGTTAGGGTTAGGGTTAGGGTACGGCTTAGGATACGGGTTAGGGTACGGGTGAGGGTACGGCGTAGCGTATGGTTTAGGGTTAGGGTTAGGGTTAGGGTACGGCTTAGGGTACGGGTTAGGATTAGCATACGTGTTCGGCTTAGGGTTTTGGTTAGGGTTAGGGTACGCGTTAGGGTTAGGGTATGGGTTAGGTTTAGGGTACACCTTAGGATTAGGGTATTTATTAAACCTATCCCACTCTCTAGATACCACTTAGCACGTAAAGGAATATTATTTGGGGTTCAGCCATGGAGAAGATTTTAGTCACTAGGATAAGATAAATAATAAACACATTATAAAAAAATCACATAAGGTTTTCTTTTTAACCTGTTCCTTAAAACACTAGTGTTTAGGAAATCTAATGGAGGCAAAAGCAGTAAAGGGTAGTTTAGGGTTAGGGTTAGGGTTAGGGTTAGGGTAGGGCTTAGGATACGGGTGAGGGTACTGGTGAGGGTACTGCGTAGGTTATTGGTTAGGGTTAGGGTACGGCTTAGGATACGGGTTAGGGTATGGGTGAGGGTACGGCGTAGCGTATGGGTTAGGGTTAGGGTTAGGGTTAGGGTTAGTTTTAGGGTTAGGGATTGGTTTAGGGTACGGGTTAGGATTAGCGTACGTGTTAGGGTTAGGGTTTGGGTTAGGGTTAGGGTACGCATTAGGGTTAGGGTATGGGTTAGGGTTAGGGTACACGTTAGGATTAGGGTATTTATTAAACCTATCCCACTCTCTAGATACCACTTAGCACGTAAAGGAATATTATTTAGGGTCCAGCCATGGAGAAGATTTTCGTCACTAGGATAAGATAAAGAATAAACACATTATAAAAAAATCACATTAGGATTTTCTTTTTAACCTGTTCCTTAAAACACTAGTGCTTAGGAAATCTAATGGAGGCAAAAGCAGTCAAGGGTAGTTTAGGGTTAGGGTTAGGGTTAGGGTTAGTGTTAGGGTTAGGGTACAGCTTAGGGTATGGGATAGCGTATGGGTGAGGGTACGGCATAGGGTAGGTTTTAGGGTTAGGGTTAGTGTTAGGGTTAGGGTTAGGGTATGGCTTAGGGTAAGGGTGAGGGTACTGTGTAGGTCATTGGTTAGGGTTAGGTTAAGGCTTAGGATACAGGTTATTGTATGTGTTAGGGTACGGCGCAGGGTGTGGGTAAGGGTTAGGGTTAGGGTTAGGGTTAGAGTTAGGGTACGGCTTAGGGTACGGGTTAGGGTACGGGTGAGGGTACGGCGTAGTGTATAGGTTAGGGTTAGGGTTAGGGTACGGCTTAGGGTACGGGTTAGGTTACGGGTGAGGGTACGGCGTATGGTATGGGTTAGGGTTAGGGTTAGTGTTAGTGTTAGGGTTAGGGTACGGCTTAGCGTATGGGATAGGGTACGGGTGAGGGTACGGCGTAGGGTAGGGATTAGGGTTAGAGTTAGGGTTAGGGTTGGGGTTAGGGTACGGCTTAGGGTACGGGTGAGGGTACGGGTGAGCGTACTGCGTAGGGTATTGGTTAGGGTTAGGATACGGCTTAGGATACGGGTTAGGGTACGGGTTAGGGTATCGCGTAGGGTATGGGTTAGGGTTAGGGTTAGGGTTAGGTTTAGGGTACGGCTTAGGGTACGGGTGAGGGTACGGGTGAGGGTACTGCGTAGGGTATTGGTTAGGGTTAGGATACGGCTTAGGATACGGTTAGGGTACGGGTTAGGGTACGGCGTAGGGTATGGGTTAGGGTTTGGGTTAGGGTTAGGGTTAGTGTTAGGGTACGGCTTAGGGTACGGGTTAGGGTACGGATGAGGGTACGGCGTAGGGTACAGGTTACGGTTAGGTTTAGGGTTAGGGTTAGGGTACGGCGTAGGGTACGGGTTAGGGTACAGTTGATGGTACGACGTAGGGTATAGGTTAGGGTTAGGGTTAGGGTACGGCTTAGGATACGGTTTAGGGTACGGGTGAGGGTACGGCGTAGCGTATGGGTTAGGGTTAGGGTTAGGGTTAGGGTACGGCTTAGGGTACGGGTGAGGGTACTGGTGAGGGTACTGCGTAGGTTACTGGTTAGGGTTAGGGTACGGCTTAGGATACGGGTTAGGATATGGGTTAGGTTACGGCGTTGGGTATGGGTGAGGGTTAGGGTTAGGGTTAGGGTAAGGCTTTGGGTACGGGTTAGGGTACGGGTGAGGGTACGGCGTAGGTTATGGGTTAGGGTTAGGGTTAGTGTTAGGGTTAGGGTATGGCTTAGGCTATGGGATAGGGTATGGGTGAGCGTATGGCATAGGGTAGGTTTTAGGGTTAGGGTTAGTGTGAGGGTTAGGTTTAGGGTATGGCTTAGGGTACGGGTGAGGGTACTGTGTAGGTCATTGGTTAGGGTTAGGTTAAGGCTTAGGATACAGGTTATTGTATGGGTTAGGGTACGGCGCAGGGTATGGGTAAGGGTTAGGGTTAGGGTTAGGGTTAGGGTTAGGGTACGGCTTCGGGTACGGGTGAGGGTATGTGTGAGGATACTGCGTAGGGTATTGGTTAGGGTTAGGGTACGGCTTAGGATACGGGTTAGGGTACGTGTTAGGGTATGGCGTACGGTATGGGTTAGGGTTAGGGTTAGGGTTAGGGTTAGGGTTAGGGTACGGCTTAGGGTACGGGTTAGGGTACGGGTGAGGGTATGGCGTAGTGTATAGGTTAGGGTTAGGGTTAGGGTATGGCTTAGGGTACGGTGAGGGTACGGGTGAGGGTACGGTGTAGGGTATTGGTTATGGTTAGGGTACGGCTTAGAATACGGGTTAGGGTACGGGTTAGGGTACGGCATAGGGTATGGGTTAGGGTTAGGGTTAGGGTACGGCTTAGGGTACGGGTTAGGGTACGGGTGAGGGTACGGCGTAGTGTATAGGTTAGGGTTAGGGTTAGGGTACGGCTTAGGGTATGGGATAGGGTACGGGTGAGGGTACGGCATAGGGTAGGGGTTAGGTTTAGGGTTAGGGTTAGTGTTAGGGTTAGGGTACGGCTTAGGGTATGGGGTAGGTTACGGGTGAGGGTACGGCATAGGGTAGGGTTTAGGGTTAGGTTTAGGGTTAGTGTTAGGGTTAGGGTACCGCTTAGGGTATGGGATAGGGTACGGCGTAGGGTAGCGGTTAGTGTTAGGGTTAGGGTTAGGGTTAGGGTACGGCTTAGGATACGGGTTAGGGTACGGGTGAGGGTACGGCGTAGCGTATGGGTTAGGGTTAGGTTTAGGGTTAGGGTACGGCTTAGCGTATGGGATAGGGTACGGGTGAGGGTACGGCGTAGGGTAGGGGTTAGGGTTAGAGTTAGGGTTAGGGTTGGGGTTAGGGTAAGGCTTAGGGTACGGGTGAGGGTACGGGTGAGGGTACTGCGTAGGGTATTGGTTAGGGTTAGGATACGGCTTAGGATACGGGTTAGGGTACGGGTTAGGGTATGGCGTAGGTTATGGGTTAGGGTTAGGGTTAGGGTTAGGGTTAGGGTTAGGGTACGGCTTAGGATACGGGTTAGGGTACGGGTGAGGGTACGGCGTAGGTTATGGGTTAGGGTTAGGGTTAGGGTTAGTTTTAGGGTTAGGGTACGGCTTAGGGTATGGGATAGGGTATGGGTGAGGGTACGGCATAGGGTAGGGTTTAGGGTTAGGGTTAGTGTTAGGGTTAGGGTACGGGTGAGGTTACGGCGTAGGGTATAGTTTAGAGTTAGGGTTAGGGTTAGGGTACGGCTTAGGATACGGGTTAGGGTACGGGTGAGGGTACGGCGTAGGTTATGGGTTAGGGTTAAGGTTAGGGTTAGTTTTAGGGTTAGGGTACGGCTTAGGGTATGGGATAGGGTATGGGTGAGGGTACGGCATAGGGTAGGGTTTAGGGTTAGGGTTAGTGTTAGGGTTAGGGTACGGGTGAGGTTACGGCGTAGGGTATAGTTTAGAGTTAGGGTTAGGGTTAGGGTACGGCTTAGGATACGGGTTAGGGTACGGGTGAGGGTACGGCGTAGCGTATGGTTTAGGGTTAGGGTTAGGGTTAGGGTTAGTGTTAGGGTTAGGGTACGGCTTAGGGTATGGGATAGGGTATGGGTGAGGGTACGGCATAGGGTAGGGTTTAGGGTTAGCGTTAGTGTTAGGGTTAGGGTTAGGGTATGGCTTAGGGTACGGGTGAGGGTACTGTGTAGGTCATTGGTTAGGGTTAGGTTAAGGCTTAGGATACAGGTTATTGTATGGGTTAGGGTACTGCTTAGGGTACGGGTTAGGTTACGGGTGAGGGTACGGCGTAGGGTATGGGTTAGGGTTAGGGTTAGGGTTAGGGATAGTGTTAGTGTTAGGGTTAGGGTACGGCTTAGCGTATGGGATAGGGTACGGGTGAGGGTACGGCGTAGCGTAGGGGTTAGGGTTAGAGTTAGGGTTAGGGTTGGGGTTAGGTTACGGCTTAGGGTACGGGTGAGGGTACGGGTTAGGGTATGGCGTAGGGTATGGGTTAGGGTTAGGGTTGGGGTTAGGGTTAGGGTTAGGGTAAGGCTTAGGATACGGGTTAGGGTACGGGTGAGGGTACGGCGTAGCATATGGGTTAGGGTTAGGGTTAGGGTTAGGGTTAGTTTTAGGGTTAGGGATTGGTTTAGGGTACGGGTTAGGATTATCGTACGTGTTAGGATTAGGTTTTGGGTTAGGGTTAGGGTACGCGTTAGGGTTAGGGTATAGGTTAGGGTTAGGGTACACGTTAGGATTAGGGTATTTATTAAACCTATCCCACTCTCTAGATACCACTTAGCACGTAAAGGAATATTAGTAGGGATCCAGCCATGGAGAAGATTTTAGTCACTAGGATAAGATAAAGAATAAACACATTATAAAAAAATCACATTAGGATTTTCTTTTTAACCTGTTCCTTAAAACACTAGTGCTTAGGAAATCTAATAGAGGCAAAAGCAATCAAGGGTAGTTTAGGGTTAGGGTTAGGGTTAGGGTTAGGGTTAGTGTTAGGGTTAGGGTACGGCTTAGGGTATGGGATAGGGTACGGGTGAGTGTACGGCGAAGGGTAGGGGTTAGGGTTAGTGTTAGGGTTAGGTTTAGGGTATGGCTTAGGGTACGGGTGAGGGTACTGTGTAGGTCATTGGTTAGGGTTAGGTTAAGGCTTAGGATACAGGTTATTGTATGGGTTAGGGTACGGCGCAGGGTATGGGTAAGGGTTAGGGTTAGGGTTAGGGTTAGAGTTAGGGTACGGCTTAGGGTACGGGTTAGGGTACGGGTGAGGGTACGGCGTAGTGTATAGGTTAGGGTCAGGGTTAGGGTACGGCTTAGGGTACGGGTTAGGTTACGGGTGAGGGTACGGTGTAGGTTATGGGTTAGGGTTAGGGTTAGGGTACGTCTTAGGGTACGGGTTAGGGTACGGGTGAGGGTACGGCGTAGGGTAAGGGTTAGGGTTAGGGTTAGGGTTAGGGTTAGTTTTAGGGTTAGGGATTGGTTTAGGGTACGGGTTAGGATTAGCGTACGTGTTAGGGTTAGGTTTTGGTTTAGGGTTAGGGTACGCGTTAGGGTTAGCGTATGGGTTAGGGTTAGGGTACACGTTAGGATTAGGGTATTTATTAAACCTATCCCACTCTCTAGATACCACGTAGCACGTAAAGGAATATTATTAGGGATCCAGCCATGGAGAAGATTTTAGTCACTAGGATAAGATAAAGAATAAACACATTATAAAAAAATCACATTAGGATTTTCTTTTTAACCTGTTCCTTAAAACACTAGTGCTTAGGAAATCTAATAGAGGCAAAAGCAATCAAGGGTAGTTTAGGGTTAGGGTTAGGGTTAGGGTTAGTGTTAGGGTTAGGGTACGGCTTAGGGTATGGGATAGGGTATGGGTGAGGGTACGGCGTAGGGTAGGGGTTAGGGTTAGGGTTAGGGTATGGCTTAGGGTACGGGTGAGGGTACGGGTGAGGGTACTGCGTAGGGTATTGGTTAGGGTTAGGGTACGGCTTAGGATACGTGTTAGGGTACGGGTTAGGGTACGCCGTAGAGTGTGGGTTAGGGTTAGGGTTAGTGTTAGGGTTAGGGTTACGGTACGTCTTAGGGTACGTGTTAGGGTACGGGTGAGGGTACGGCGTAGGTTATGGGTTAGGGTTAGGGTTAGGGTTAGGGTTAGGGTACGGCTTAGGATACGGGTTAGGGTACGGGTTTGGGTACGGCGTAGGCTATGGGTTAGGGTTAGGGTTAGTGTTAGGGTTATGGTACGGCTTAGGTTATGGGATAGGGTACAGGTGAGGGTATGGCATAGGGTAGGGGTTAGGGTTAGGGTTAGGGTTAGGGTTAGGGTACGGCTTAGGGTACGGGTTAGGGTATGGGTGAGGATACTGCGTAGGGTATTGGTTAGGGTTAGGGTACGGCTTAGGATACGGGTTAGGGTACGTGTTAGGGTATGGCGTACGGTATGGGTTAGGGTTAGGGTTAGGGTTAGGGTTAGGGTTAGGGTACGGCTTAGGGTACGGGTTAGGGTACGGGTGAGGTTACGGCGTAGGGTATAGTTTAGAGTTAGGGTTAGGGTACGGCTTAGGATACGGGTTAGGGTACGGGTGAGGGTACGGCGTAGCGTATGGTTTAGGGTTAGGGTTAGGGTTAGGGTACGGCTTAGGGTACGGGTTAGGGTACGGGTGAGGGTACGGCGTAGGTTATGGGTTAGGGTTAGGGTTAGGGTTAGTTTTAGGGTTAGGGATTGGTTTAGGGTACGGGTTAGGATTAGCCTACTTGTTCGGGTTAGGGTTTTGGTTGGGGTTAGGGTATGCGTTAGGGTTAGGGTATGGGTTAGGTTTAGGGTACACTTTAGGATTAGGGTATTTATTAAACCTATCCCACTCTCTAGATACCACTTAGCACGTAAGGGAATATTATTTGGGGTTCAGCCATGGAGAAGATTTTAGTCACTAGGATAAGATAAAGAATAAACACATTATAAAAAAATCACATAAGGTTTTCTTTTTAACCTGTTCCTTAAAACACTAGTGTTTAGGAAATCTAATGGAGGCAAAAGCAGTAAAGGGTAGTTTAGGGTTAGGGTTAGGGTTAGGGTTAGGGTAGGGCTTAGGATACGGGTGAGGGTACTGGTGAGGGTACTGCGTAGGTTATTGGTTAGGGTTAGGGTACGGCTTAGGATACGGGTTAGGATATGGGTTAGGTTATGGCGTTGGGTATGGGTGAGGGTTAGGGTTAGGGTTAGGGTAAGGCTTTGGGTACGGGTTAGGGTACGGGTGAGGGTACGGCGTAGGGTAGAGGTTAGGGTTAGGTTTAGGGTTAGGGTACGGCTTAGGATACGGGTTAGGGTATGGGTGAGGGTAAGGCGTAGCGTATGGGTTAGGGTTAGGGTTAGGGTTAGGGTTAGTTTTAGGGTTAGGGCTTGGTTTAGGGTACGGGTTAGGATTAGCGTACGTGTTAGGGTTAGGGTTTGGGTTAGGGTTAGGGTACGCATTAGGGTTAGGGTATGGGTTAGGGTTAGGGTACACGTTAGGATTAGGGTATTTATTAAACCTATCCCACTCTCTAGATACCACTTAGCACGTAAAGGAATATTATTTAGGGTCCAGCCATGGAGAAGATTTTCGACACTAGGATAAGATAAAGAATAAACACATTATAAAAAAATCACATTAGGATTTTCTTTTTAACCTGTTCCTTAAAACACTCGTGCTTAGGAAATTTAATGGAGGCAAAAGCAGTCAAGGGTAGTTTAGTGTTAGGGTTAGGGTTAGGGTTAGTGTTAGGGTTAGGGTACAGCTTAGGGTATGGGATAGCGTATGGGTGAGGGTACGGCATAGGGTAGGTTTTAGGGTTAGGGTTAGTGTTAGGGTTAGGGTTAGGGTATGGCTTAGGGTACGGGTGAGGGTACTGTGTAGGTCATTGGTTAGGGTTAGGTTAAGGCTTAGGATACAGGTTATTGTATGTGTTAGGGTACGGCGCAGGGTGTGGGTAAGGGTTAGGGTTAGGGTTAGGGTTAGAGTTAGGGTACGGCTTAGGGTACGGGTTAGGGTACGGGTGAGGGTACGGCGTAGTGTATAGGTTAGGGTTAGGGTTAGGGTACGGCTTAGGGTACGGGTTAGGTTACGGGTGAGGGTACGGCGTATGGTATGGGTTAGGGTTAGGGTTAGTGTTAGTGTTAGGGTTAGGGTACGGCTTAGCGTATGGGATAGGGTACGGGTGAGGGTACGGCGTAGGGTAGGGATTAGGGTTAGAGTTAGGGTTAGGGTTGGGGTTAGGGTACGGCTTAGGGTACGGGTGAGGGTACGGGTGAGCGTACTGCGTAGGGTATTGGTTAGGGTTAGGATACGGCTTAGGATACGGGTTAGGGTACGGGTTAGGGTATCGCGTAGGGTATGGGTTAGGGTTAGGGTTAGGGTTAGGTTTAGGGTACGGCTTAGGGTACGGGTGAGGGTACGGGTGAGGGTACTGCGTAGGGTATTGGTTAGGGTTAGGATACGGCTTAGGATACGGTTAGGGTACGGGTTAGGGTACGGCGTAGGGTATGGGTTAGGGTTTGGGTTAGGGTTAGGGTTAGTGTTAGGGTACGGCTTAGGGTACGGGTTAGGGTACGGATGAGGGTACGGCGTAGGGTACAGGTTACGGTTAGGTTTAGGGTTAGGGTTAGGGTACGGCGTCGGGTACGGGTTAGGGTACGGTTGATGGTACGACGTAGGGTATAGGTTAGGGTTAGGGTTAGGGTACGGCTTAGGATACGGTTTAGGGTACGGGTGAGGGTACGGCGTAGCGTATGGGTTAGGGTTAGGGTTAGGGTTAGGGTACGGCTTAGGGTACGGGTGAGGGTACTGGTGAGGGTACTGCGTAGGTTACTGGTTAGGGTTAGGGTACGGCTTAGGATACGGGTTAGGATATGGGTTAGGTTACGGCGTTGGGTATGGGTGAGGGTTAGGGTTAGGGTTATGGTAAGGCTTTGGGTACGGGTTAGGGTACGGGTGAGGGTACGGTGTAGGTTATGGGTTAGGGTTAGGGTTAGTGTTAGGGTTAGGGTATGGCTTAGGCTATGGGATAGGGTATGGGTGAGGGTATGGCATAGGGTAGGTTTTAGGGTTAGGGTTAGTGTGAGGGTTAGGTTTAGGGTATGGCTTAGGGTACGGGTGAGGGTACTGTGTAGGTCATTGGTTAGGGTTAGGTTAAGGCTTAGGATACAGGTTATTGTATGGGTTAGGGTACGGCGCAGGGTATGGGTAAGGGTTAGGGTTAGGGTTAGGGTTAGGGTTAGGGTACGGCTTCGGGTACGGGTGAGGGTATGTGTGAGGATACTGCGTAGGGTATTGGTTAGGGTTAGGGTACGGCTTAGGATACGGGTTAGGGTACGTGTTAGGGTATGGCGTACGGTATGGGTTAGGGTTAGGGTTAGGGTTAGGGTTAGGGTTAGGGTACGGCTTAGGGTACGGGTTAGGGTACGGGTGAGGGTATGGCGTAGTGTATAGGTTAGGGTTAGGGTTAGGGTATGGCTTAGGGTACGGTGAGGGTACGGGTGAGGGTACGGTGTAGGGTATTGGTTATGGTTAGGGTACGGCTTAGAATACGGGTTAGGGTACGGGTTAGGGTACGGCATAGGGTATGGGTTAGGGTTAGGGTTAGGGTACGGCTTAGGGTACGGGTTAGGGTACGGGTGAGGGTACGGCGTAGTGTATAGGTTAGGGTTAGGGTTAGGGTACGGCTTAGGGTATGGGATAGGGTACGGGTGAGGGTACGGCATAGGGTAGGGGTTAGGTTTAGGGTTAGGGTTAGTGTTAGGGTTAGGGTACGGCTTAGGGTATGGGGTAGGTTACGGGTGAGGGTACGGCATAGGGTAGGGTTTAGGGTTAGGTTTAGGGTTAGTGTTAGGGTTAGGGTACCGCTTAGGGTATGGGATAGGATACGGCGTAGGGTAGCGGTTAGGGTTAGGGTTAGGGTTAGGGTTAGGGTACGGCTTAGGATACGGGTTAGGGTACGGGTGAGGGTACGGCGTAGCGTATGGGTTAGGGTTAGGTTTAGGGTCAGGGTACGGCTTAGCGTATGGGATAGGGTACGGGTGAGGGTAAGGCGTAGTGTAGGGGTTAGGGTTAGAGTTAGGGTTAGGGTTGGGGTTAGGGTAAGGCTTAGGGTACGGGTGAGGGTACGGGTGAGGGTACTGCGTAGGGTATTGGTTAGGGTTAGGATACGGCTTAGGATACGGGTTAGGGTACGGGTTAGGGTATGGCGTAGGGTATGGGTTAGGGTTAGGGTTAGGGTTAGGGTTAGGGTTAGGGTACGGCTTAGGATACGGGTTAGGGTACGGGTGAGGGTACGGCGTAGGTTATGGGTTAGGGTTAAGGTTAGGGTTAGTTTTAGGGTTAGGGTACGGCTTAGGGTATGGGATAGGGTATGGGTGAGGGTACGGCATAGGGTAGGGTTTAGGGTTAGGGTTAGTGTTAGGGTTAGGGTACGGGTGAGGTTACGGCGTAGGGTATAGTTTAGAGTTAGGGTTAGGGTTAGGGTACGGCTTAGGATACGGGTTAGGGTACGGGTGAGGGTACGGCGTAGCGTATGGTTTAGGGTTAGGGTTAGGGTTAGGGTTAGTGTTAGGGTTAGGGTACGGCTTAGGGTATGGGATAGGGTATGGGTGAGGGTACGGCATAGGGTAGGGTTTAGGGTTAGCGTTAGTGTTAGGGTTAGGGTTAGGGTATGGCTTAGGGTACGGGTGAGGGTACTGTGTAGGTCATTGGTTAGGGTTAGGTTAAGGCTTAGGATACAGGTTATTGTATGGGTTAGGGTACTGCTTAGGGTACGGGTTAGGTTACGGGTGAGGGTACGGCGTAGGGTATGGGTTAGGGTTAGGGTTAGGGTTAGGGATAGTGTTAGTGTTAGGGTTAGGGTACGGCTTAGCGTATGGGATAGGGTACGGGTGAGGGTACGGCGTAGCGTAGGGGTTAGGGTTAGAGTTAGGGTTAGGGTTGGGGTTAGGTTACGGCTTAGGGTACGGGTGAGGGTACGGGTTAGGGTATGGCGTAGGGTATGGGTTAGGGTTAGGGTTGGGGTTAGGGTTAGGGTTAGGGTAAGGCTTAGGATACGGGTTAGGGTACGGGTGAGGGTACGGCGTAGCATATGGGTTAGGGTTAGGGTTAGGGTTAGGGTTAGTTTTAGGGTTAGGGATTGGTTTAGGGTACGGGTTAGGATTATCGTACGTGTTAGGATTAGGTTTTGGGTTAGGGTTAGGGTACGCGTTAGGGTTAGGGTATAGGTTAGGGTTAGGGTACACGTTAGGATTAGGGTATTTATTAAACCTATCCCACTCTCTAGATACCACTTAGCACGTAAAGGAATATTAGTAGGGATCCAGCCATGGAGAAGATTTTAGTCACTAGGATAAGATAAAGAATAAACACATTATAAAAAAATCACATTAGGATTTTCTTTTTAACCTGTTCCTTAAAACACTAGTGCTTAGGAAATCTAATAGAGGCAAAAGCAATCAAGGGTAGTTTAGGGTTAGGGTTAGGGTTAGGGTTAGGGTTAGTGTTAGGGTTAGGGTACGGCTTAGGGTATGGGATAGGGTACGGGTGAGTGTACGGCGAAGGGTAGGGGTTAGGGTTAGTGTTAGGGTTAGGTTTAGGGTATGGCTTAGGGTACGGGTGAGGGTACTGTGTAGGTCATTGGTTAGGGTTAGGTTAAGGCTTAGGATACAGGTTATTGTATGGGTTAGGGTACGGCGCAGGGTATGGGTAAGGGTTAGGGTTAGGGTTAGGGTTAGAGTTAGGGTACGGCTTAGGGTACGGGTTAGGGTACGGGTGAGGGTACGGCGTAGTGTATAGGTTAGGGTCAGGGTTAGGGTACGGCTTAGGGTACGGGTTAGGTTACGGGTGAGGGTACGGTGTAGGTTATGGGTTAGGGTTAGGGTTAGGGTACGTCTTAGGGTACGGGTTAGGGTACGGGTGAGGGTACGGCGTAGGGTAAGGGTTAGGGTTAGGGTTAGGGTTAGGGTTAGTTTTAGGGTTAGGGATTGGTTTAGGGTACGGGTTAGGATTAGCGTACGTGTTAGGGTTAGGTTTTGGTTTAGGGTTAGGGTACGCGTTAGGGTTAGCGTATGGGTTAGGGTTAGGGTACACGTTAGGATTAGGGTATTTATTAAACCTATCCCACTCTCTAGATACCACGTAGCACGTAAAGGAATATTATTAGGGATCCAGCCATGGAGAAGATTTTAGTCACTAGGATAAGATAAAGAATAAAAACATTATAAAAAAATCACATTAGGATTTTCTTTTTAACCTGTTCCTTAAAACACTAGTGCTTAGGAAATCTAATAGAGGCAAAAGCAATCAAGGGTAGTTTAGGGTTAGGGTTAGGGTTAGGGTTAGTGTTAGGGTTAGGGTACGGCTTAGGGTATGGGATAGGGTATGGGTGAGGGTACGGCGTAGGGTAGGGGTTAGGGTTAGGGTTAGGGTATGGCTTAGGGTACGGGTGAGGGTACGGGTGAGGGTACTGCGTAGGGTATTGGTTAGGGTTAGGGTACGGCTTAGGATACGTGTTAGGGTACGGGTTAGGGTACGCCGTAGAGTGTGGGTTAGGGTTAGGGTTAGTGTTAGGGTTAGGGTTACGGTACGTCTTAGGGTACGTGTTAGGGTACGGGTGAGGGTACGGCGTAGGTTATGGGTTAGGGTTAGGGTTAGGGTTAGGGTTAGGGTACGGCTTAGGATACGGGTTAGGGTACGGGTTTGGGTACGGCGTAGGCTATGGGTTAGGGTTAGGGTTAGTGTTAGGGTTATGGTACGGCTTAGGTTATGGGATAGGGTACAGGTGAGGGTATGGCATAGGGTAGGGGTTAGGGTTAGGGTTAGGGTTAGGGTTAGGGTACGGCTTAGGGTACGGGTTAGGGTATGGGTGAGGATACTGCGTAGGGTATTGGTTAGGGTTAGGGTACGGCTTAGGATACGGGTTAGGGTACGTGTTAGGGTATGGCGTACGGTATGGGTTAGGGTTAGGGTTAGGGTTAGGGTTAGGGTTAGGGTACGGCTTAGGGTACGGGTTAGGGTACGGGTGAGGTTACGGCGTAGGGTATAGTTTAGAGTTAGGGTTAGGGTACGGCTTAGGATACGGGTTAGGGTACGGGTGAGGGTACGGCGTAGCGTATGGTTTAGGGTTAGGGTTAGGGTTAGGGTACGGCTTAGGGTACGGGTTAGGGTACGGGTGAGGGTACGGCGTAGGTTATGGGTTAGGGTTAGGGTTAGGGTTAGTTTTAGGGTTAGGGATTGGTTTAGGGTACGGGTTAGGATTAGCCTACTTGTTCGGGTTAGGGTTTTGGTTGGGGTTAGGGTATGCGTTAGGGTTAGGGTATGGGTTAGGTTTAGGGTACACTTTAGGATTAGGGTATTTATTAAACCTATCCCACTCTCTAGATACCACTTAGCACGTAAGGGAATATTATTTGGGGTTCAGCCATGGAGAAGATTTTAGTCACTAGGATAAGATAAAGAATAAACACATTATAAAAAAATCACATAAGGTTTTCTTTTTAACCTGTTCCTTAAAACACTAGTGTTTAGGAAATCTAATGGAGGCAAAAGCAGTAAAGGGTAGTTTAGGGTTAGGGTTAGGGTAGGGCTTAGGATACGGGTGAGGGTACTGGTGAGGGTACTGCGTAGGTTATTGGTTAGGGTTAGGGTACGGCTTAGGATACGGGTTAGGATATGGGTTAGGTTATGGCGTTGGGTATGGGTGAGGGTTAGGGTTAGGGTTAGGGTAAGGCTTTGGGTACGGGTTAGGGTACGGGTGAGGGTACGGCGTAGGGTAGAGGTTAGGGTTAGGTTTAGGGTTAGGGTACGGCTTAGGATACGGGTTAGGGTATGGGTGAGGGTAAGGCGTAGCGTATGGGTTAGGGTTAGGGTTAGGGTTAGGGTTAGTTTTAGGGTTAGGGCTTGGTTTAGGGTACGGGTTAGGATTAGCGTACGTGTTAGGGTTAGGGTTTGGGTTAGGGTTAGGGTACGCATTAGGGTTAGGGTATGGGTTAGGGTTAGGGTACACGTTAGGATTAGGGTATTTATTAAACCTATCCCACTCTCTAGATACCACTTAGCACGTAAAGGAATATTATTTAGGGTCCAGCCATGGAGAAGATTTTCGACACTAGGATAAGATAAAGAATAAACACATTATAAAAAAATCACATTAGGATTTTCTTTTTAACCTGTTCCTTAAAACACTCGTGCTTAGGAAATTTAATGGAGGCAAAAGCAGTCAAGGGTAGTTTAGTGTTAGGGTTAGGGTTAGGGTTAGTGTTAGGGTTAGGGTACGGCTTAGGGTATGGGATAGGGTATGGGTGAGGGTACGGCATAGGGTAGGGTTTAGGGTTAGGGTTAGTGTTAGGGTTAGGGTTAGAGTATGGCTTCGGGTACGGGTGAGGGTACTGTGTAGGTCATTGGTTAGGGTTAGGTTAAGGCTTAGGATACAGGTTATTGTATGGGTTAGGGTACGGCGCAGGGTATGGGTAAGGGTTAGGGTTAGGGTTAAGGTTAGAGTTAGGGTACGGCTTAGGGTACGGGTTAGGGTACGGGTGAGGGTATGGCATAGTGTATAGGTTAGGGTTAGGGTTAGGGTACGGCTTAGGGTACGGGTTAGGTTACGGGTGAGGGTACGGCATAGGGTATGGGTTAGGGTTAGGTTTAGGGTTAGGGTTAGTGTTAGTGTTAGGGTTAGGGTACGGCTTAGCGTATGGGATAGGGTACGGGTGAGGGTACGGCGTAGGGTAGGGGTTAGGGTTAGAGTTAGGGTTAGGGTTGGGGTTAGGGTACGGCTTAGTGTACGGGTGAGGGTACGGGTGAGGGTACTGCGTAGGGTATTGGTTAGGGTTAGGATACGGCTTAGGATACGGGTTAGGGTACGGGTTAGGGTATGGCGTAGGGTATGGGTTAGGGTTAGGGTTAGGGTTAGGGTTAGGGTACGGCTTAGGATACGGGTTAGGGTACGGGTGAAGGTACGGCGTAGCGTATGGGTTAGGGTTAGGGTTAGGGTTAGCGTACGGCTTAGGTTATGGGATAGGGTACAGGTGAGGGTATGGCATAGGGTATGGGTTAGGGTTAGGGTTAGGGTTAGGGTTAGGGTTAGGGTACGGCTTAGGGTACGGGTGAGGGTATGGGTGAGGATACTGCATAGGGTATTGGTTAGGGTTAGGGTACGGCTTAGGATATCGGTTAGGGTACATGTTAGGGTATGGCGTACGGTATGGGTTAGGGTTAGGGTTAGGGTTAGGTTTAGGGTACGGCTTAGGGTACGGGTTAGGGTACGAGTGAGGGTATGGCGTAGTGTATAGGTTAGGGTTAGGGTTAGGGTTAGGGTACGGCTTAGGGTACGGGTTATGGTACGGGTGAGGTTACGGCGTAGGGTATAGTTTAGGGTTAGGGTTAGGGTTAGGGTACGGCTTAGGATACGGGTTAGGGTACGGGTGAGGGTACGGCGTAGCGTATGGTTTAGGGTTAGGGTTAGGGTTAGGGTACGGCTTAGGGTACGGGTTAGGGTACGGGTGAGGGTACGGTGTAGGTTATGGGTTAGGGTTAGGGTTAGGGTTAGGGTTTGTTTTAGGGTTAGGGATTGGTTTAGGGTACGGGTTAGGATTAGCATACGTGTTCGGGTTAGGGTTTTGGTTAGGGTTAGGGTACGCGTTAGGGTTAGGGTATGGGTTAGGTTTAGGGTACACTTTAGGATTAGGGTATTTATTAAACCTATCCCACTCTCTAGATACCACTTAGCACGTAAAGGAATATTATTTGGGGTTCAGCCATGGAGAAGATTTTAGTCACTAGGATAAGATAAAGAATAAACACATTATAAAAAAATCGCATAAGGTTTTCTTTTTAACCTGTTCCTTAAAACACTAGTGTTTAGGAAATCAAATGGAGGCAAAAGCAGTAAACGGTAGTTTACGGTTAGGGTTAGGGTTAGGGTTAGGGTAGGGCTTAGGATACGGGTGAGGGTACTGGTGAGGGTACTTCGTAGGTTATTGGTTAGGGTTAGGGTACGGCTTAGGATACGGGTTAGGATATGGGTTAGGTTACGGCGTTGGGTATGGGTGAGGGTTAGGGTTAGGGTTAGGGTAAGGCTTTGGGTACGGGTTAGGGTACGGGTGAGGGTACGGCGTAGGGTAGAGGTTAGGGTTAGGTTTAGGATTAGGGTACAGCTTAGGATACGGGTTAGGGTATGGGTGAGGGTACGGCGTAGCGTATGGGTTAGGGTTAGGGTTAGGGTTAGGGTTAGTTTTAGGGTTAGGGATTGGTTTATGGTACGGGTTAGGATTAGCGTACGTGTTAGGGTTAGGGTTTGGGTTAGGGTTAGGGTACGCATTAGGGTTAGGGTATGGGTTAGGGTTAGGGTACACGTTAGGATTAGGGTATTTATTAAACCTATCCCACTCTCTAGATACCACTTAGCACGTAAAGGAATATTATTTAGGGTCCAGCCATGGAGAAGATTTTCGTCACTAGGATAAGATAAAGAATAAACACATTATAAAAAAATCACATTAGGATTTTCTTTTTAACCTGTTCCTTAAAACACTAGTGCTTAGGAAATCTAATAGAGGCAAAAGCAATCAAGGGTAGTTTAGGGTTAGGGTTAGGGTTAGGGTTAGTGTTAGGGTTAGGGTACGGCTTAGGGTATGGGATAGGGTACGGGTGAGCGTACGGCGAAGGGTAGGGGTTAGGGTTAGTGTTAGGGTTAGGGTTAGGGTATGGCTTAGGGTACGGGTGAGGGTACTGTGTAGGTCATTGGTTAGGGTTAGGTTAAGGCTTAGGATACAGGTTATTGTATGGGTTAGGGTACGGCGCAGGGTATGGGTAAGGGTTAGGGTTAGGGTTAGGGTTAGAGTTAGGGTACGGCTTAGGGTACGGGTTAGGGTACGGGTGAGGGTACGGCGTAGTGTATAGGTTAGGGTCAGGGTTAGGGTACGGCTTAGGGTACGGGTTAGGTTACGGGTGAGGGTACGGTGTAGGTTATGGGTTAGGGTTAGGGTTAGGGTACGTCTTAGGGTACGGGTTAGGGTACGGGTGAGGGTACGGCGTAGGGTAAGGGTTAGGGTTAGGGTTAGGGTTAGGGTTAGTTTTAGGGTTAGGGATTGGTTTAGGGTACGGGTTAGGATTAGCGTACGTGTTAGGGTTAGGTTTTGGGTTAGGGTTAGGGTACGCATTAGGATTAGCGTATGGGTTAGGGTTAGGGTACACGTTAGGATTAGGGTATTTATTAAACCTATCCCACTCTCTAGATACCACTTAGCACGTAAAGGAATATTATTTAGGGTCCAGCCATGGAGAAGATTTTCGACACTAGGATAAGATAAAGAATAAACACATTATAAAAAAATCACATTAGGATTTTCTTTTTAACCTGTTCCTTAAAACACTCGTGCTTAGGAAATTTAATGGAGGCAAAAGCAGTCAAGGGTAGTTTAGTGTTAGGGTTAGGGTTAGGGTTAGTGTTAGGGTTAGGGTACGGCTTAGGGTATGGGATAGGGTATGGGTGAGGGTACGGCATAGGGTAGTGTTTAGGGTTAGGGTTAGTGTTAGGGTTAGGGTTAGAGTATGGCTTCGGGTACGGGTGAGGTTACTGTGTAGGTCATTGGTTAGGGTTAGGTTAAGGCTTAGGATACAGGTTATTGTATGGGTTAGGGTATGGCGCAGGGTATGGGTAAGGGTTAGGGTTAGGGTTAAGGTTAGAGTTAGGGTACGGCTTAGGGTACGGGTTAGGGTACGGGTGAGGTTATGGCATAGTGTATAGGTTAGGGTTAGGGTTAGGGTACGGCTTAGGGTACGGGTTAGGTTACGGGTGAGGGTACGGCATAGGGTATGGGTTAGGGTTAGGGTTAGGGTTAGCGTTAGGGTTAGTGTTAGTGTTAGGGTTAGGGTACGGCTTAGCGTATGGGATAGGGTACGGGTGAGGGTACGGCGTAGGGTAGGGGTTAGGGTTAGAGTTAGGGTTAGGGTTGGGGTTAGGGTACGGCTTAGTGTACGGGTGAGGGTACGGGTGAGGGTACTGCGTAGGGTATTGGTTAGGGTTAGGATACAGCTTAGGATACGGGTTAGGGTACGGGTTAGGGTATGGCGTAGGGTATGGGTTAGGGTTAGGGTTAGGGTTAGGGTTAGGGTTAGGGTACGGCTTAGGATACGGGTTAGGGTACGTGTGAAGGTACGGCGTAGCGTATGGGTTAGGGTTAGGGTTAGGGTTAGCGTACGGCTTAGGTTATGGGATAGGGTACAGGTGAGGGTATGGCATAGGGTATGGGTTAGGGTTAGGGTTAGGGTTAGGGTTAGGGTTAGGGTACGGCTTAGGGTACGGGTGAGGGTATGGGTGAGGATACTGCATAGGGTATTGGTTAGGGTTAGGGTACGGCTTAGTATATGGGTTAGGGTACATGTTAGGGTATGGCGTACGGTATGGGTTAGGGTTAGGGTTAGGGTTAGGTTTAGGGTACGGCTTAGGGTACGGGTTAGGGTACGAGTGAGGGTATGGCGTAGTGTATAGGTTAGGGTTAGGGTTAGGGTTAGGGTACGGCTTAGGGTACGGGTTAGGGTACGGGTGAGGTTACGGCGTAGGGTATAGTTTAGGGTTAGGGTTAGGGTTAGGGTACGGCTTAGGATACGGGTTAGGGTACGGGTGAGGGTACGGCGTAGCGTATGGTTTAGGGTTAGGGTTAGGGTTAGGGTACGGCTTAGGGTACGGGTTAGGGTACGGGTGAGGGTACGGTGTAGGTTATGGGTTAGGGTTAGGGTTAGGATTAGGGTTTGTTTTAGGGTTAGGGATTGGTTTAGGGTACGGGTTAGGATTAGCATACGTGTTCGGGTTAGGGTTTTGGTTAGGGTTAGGGTACGCGTTAGGGTTAGGGTATGGGTTAGGTTTAGGGTACACTTTAGGATTAGGGTATTTATTAAACCTATCCCACTCTCTAGATACCACTTAGCACGTAAAGGAATATTATTTAGGGTTCAGCCATGGAGAAGATTTTAGTCACTAGGATAAGATAAAGAATAAACACATTATAAAAAAATCGCATAAGGTTTTCTTTTTAACCTGTTCCTTAAAACACTAGTGTTTAGGAAATCAAATGGAGGCAAAAGCAGTAAAGGGTAGTTTACGGTTAGGGTTAGGGTTAGGGTTAGGGTAGGGCTTAGGATACGGGTGAGGGTACTGGTGAGGGTACTTCGTAGGTTATTGGTTAGGGTTAGGGTACGGCTTAGGATACGGGTTAGGATATGGGTTAGGTTACGGCGTTGGGTATGGGTGAGGGTTAGGGTTAGGGTTAGGGTAAGGCTTTGGGTACGGGTTAGGGTACGGGTGAGGGTACGGCGTAGGGTAGAGGTTAGGGTTAGGTTTAGGATTAGGGTACAGCTTAGGATACGGGTTAGGGTATGGGTGAGGGTACGGCGTAGCGTATGGGTTAGTGTTAGGGTTAGGGTTAGGGTTAGTTTTAGGGTTAGGGATTGGTTTATGGTACGGGTTAGGATTAGCGTACGTGTTAGGGTTAGGGTTTGGGTTAGGGTTAGGGTACGCATTAGGGTTAGGGTATGGGTTAGGGTTAGGGTACACGTTAGGATTAGGGTATTTATTAAACCTATCCCACTCTCTAGATACCACTTAGCACGTAAAGGAATATTATTTAGGGTCCAGCCATGGAGAAGATTTTCGTCACTAGGATAAGATAAAGAATAAACACATTATAAAAAAATCACATTAGGATTTTCTTTTTAACCTGTTCCTTAAAACACTAGTGCTTAGGAAATCTAATAGAGGCAAAAGCAATCAAGGGTAGTTTAGGGTTAGGGTTAGGGTTAGGGTTAGTGTTAGGGTTAGGGTACGGCTTAGGGTATGGGATAGGGTACGGGTGAGCGTACGGCGAAGGGTAGGGGTTAGGGTTAGTGTTAGGGTTAGGGTTAGGGTATGGCTTAGGGTACGGGTGAGGGTACTGTGTAGGTCATTGGTTAGGGTTAGGTTAAGGCTTAGGATACAGGTTATTGTATGGGTTAGGGTACGGCGCAGGGTATGGGTAAGGGTTAGGGTTAGGGTTAGGGTTAGAGTTAGGGTACGGCTTAGGGTACGGGTTAGGGTACGGGTGAGGGTACGGCGTAGTGTATAGGTTAGGGTCAGGGTTAGGGTACGGCTTAGGGTACGGGTTAGGTTACGGGTGAGGGTACGGTGTAGGTTATGGGTTAGGGTTAGGGTTAGGGTACGTCTTAGGGTACGGGTTAGGGTACGGGTTAGGGTACGGCGTAGGGTAAGGGTTAGGGTTAGGGTTAGGGTTAGGGTTAGTTTTAGGGTTAGGGATTGGTTTAGGGTACGGGTTAGGATTAGCGTACGTGTTAGGGTTAGGTTTTGGGTTAGGGTTAGGGTACGCATTAGGGTTAGCGTATGGGTTAGGGTTAGGGTACACGTTAGGATTAGGGTATTTATTAAACCTATCCCACTCTCTAGATACCACGTAGCACGTAAAGGAATATTATTAGGGATCCAGCCATGGAGAAGATTTTAGTCACTAGGATAAGATAAAGAATAAACACATTATAAAAAAATCACATTAGGATTTTCTTTTTAACCTGTTCCTTAAAACACTAGTGCTTAGGAAATCTAATAGAGGCAAAAGCAATCAAGGGTAGTTTAGGGTTAGGGTTAGGGTTAGGGTTAGTGTTAGGGTTAGGGTACGGCTTAGGGTATGGGATAGGGTATGGGTGAGGGTACGGCGTAGGGTAGGGGTTAGGGTTAGGGTTAGGGTATGGCTTAGGGTACGGGTGAGGGTACGGGTGAGGGTACTGCGTAGGGTATTGTTTAGGGTTAGGGTACGGCTTAGGATACGTGTTAGGGTACGGGTTAGGGTACGCCGTAGAGTGTGGGTTAGGGTTAGGGTTAGTGTTAGGGTTAGGGTTACGGTACGTCTTAGGGTACGTGTTAGGGTACGGGTGAGGGTACGGCGTAGGTTATGGGTTAGGGTTAGGGTTAGGGTTAGGGTTAGGGTACGGCTTAGGATACGGGTTAGGGTACGGGTTTGGGTACGGCGTAGGCTATGGGTTAGGGTTAGGGTTAGTGTTAGGGTTATGGTACGGCTTAGGTTATGGGATAGGGTACAGGTGAGGGTATGGCATAGGGTAGGGTTTAGGGTTAGGGTTAGTGTTAGGGTTAGGGTTAGAGTATGGCTTCGGGTACGGGTGAGGGTACTGTGTAGGTCATTGGTTAGGGTTAGGTTAAGGCTTAGGATACAGGTTATTGTATGGGTTAGGGTACGGCGCAGGGTATGGGTAAGGGTTAGGGTTAGGGTTAAGGTTAGAGTTAGGGTACGGCTTAGGGTACGGGTTAGGGTACGGGTGAGGGTACGGCATAGTGTATAGGTTAGGGTTAGGGTTAGGGTACGGCTTAGGGTACGGGTTAGGTTACGGGTGAGGGTACGGCATAGGGTATGGGTTAGGGTTAGGGTTAGGGTTAGGGTTAGTGTTAGTGTTAGGGTTAGGGTACGGCTTAGCGTATGGGATAGGGTACGGGTGAGGGTAAGGCGTAGGGTAGGGGTTAGGGTTAGAGTTAGGGTTAGGGTTGGGGTTAGGGTACGGCTTAGTGTACGGGTGAGGGTACGGGTGAGGGTACTGCGTAGGGTATTGGTTAGGGTTAGGATACGGCTTAGGATACGGGTTAGGGTACGGGTTAGGGTATGGCGTAGGGTATGGGTTAGGGTTAGGGTTAGGGTTAGGGTTAGGGTTAGGGTACGGCTTAGGATACGGGTTAGGGTACGGGTGAAGGTACGGCGTAGCGTATGGGTTAGGGTTAGGGTTAGGGTTAGCGTACGGCTTAGGTTATGGGATAGGGTACAGGTGAGGGTATGGCATAGGGTATGGGTTAGGGTTAGGGTTAGGGTTAGGGTTAGGGTTAGGGTACGGCTTAGGGTACGGGTGAGGGTATGGGTGAGGATACTGCATAGGGTATTGGTTAGGGTTAGGGTACGGCTTAGGATATGGGTTAGGGTACATGTTAGGGTATGGCGTACGGTATGGGTTAGGGTTAGGGTTAGGGTTAGGTTTAGGGTACGGCTTAGGGTACGGGTTAGGGTACGAGTGAGGGTATGGCGTAGTGTATAGGTTAGGGTTAGGGTTAGGGTTAGGGTACGGCTTAGGGTACGGGTTAGGGTACGGGTGAGGTTACGGCGTAGGGTATAGTTTAGGGTTAGGGTTAGGGTTAGGGTACGGCTTAGGATACGGGTTAGGGTACGGGTGAGGGTACGGCGTAGCGTATGGTTTAGGGTTAGGGTTAGGGTTAGGGTACGGCTTAGGGTACGGGTTAGGGTACGGGTGAGGGTACAGTGTAGGTTATGGGTTAGGGTTAGGGTTAGGGTTAGGGTTTGTTTTAGGGTTAGGGATTGGTTTAGGGTACGGGTTAGGATTAGCATACGTGTTCGGGTTAGGGTTTTGGTTAGGGTTAGGGTACGCGTTAGGGTTAGGGTATGGGTTAGGTTTAGGGTACACTTTAGGATTAGGGTATTTATTAAACCTATCCCACTCTCTAGATACCACTTAGCACGTAAAGGAATATTATTTGGGGTTCAGCCATGGAGAAGATTTTAGTCACTAGGATAAGATAAAGAATAAACACATTATAAAAAAATCGCATAAGGTTTTCTTTTTAACCTGTTCCTTAAAACACTAGTGTTTAGGAAATCAAATGGAGGCAAAAGCAGTAAAGGGTAGTTTAGGGTTAGGGTTAGGGTTAGGGTTAGGGTAGGGCTTAGGATACGGGTGAGGGTACTGGTGAGGGTACTTCGTAGGTTATTGGTTAGGGTTAGGGTACGGCTTAGGATACGGGTTAGGATATGGGTTAGGTTACGGCGTTGGGTATGGGTGAGGGTTAGGGTTAGGGTTAGGGTTAGGGTTAGTTTTAGGGTTAGGGATTGGTTTAGGGTACGGGTTAGGATTAGCGTACGTGTTAGGGTTAGGTTTTGGGTTAGGGTTAGGGTACGCATTAGGGTTAGCGTATGGGTTAGGGTTAGGGTACACGTTAGGATTAGGGTATTTATTAAACCTATCCCACTCTCTAGATACCACGTAGCACGTAAAGGAATATTATTAGGGATCCAGCCATGGAGAAGATTTTAGTCACTAGGATAAGATAAAGAATAAACACATTATAAAAAAATCACATTAGGATTTTCTTTTTAACCTGTTCCTTAAAACACTAGTGCTTAGGAAATCTAATAGAGGCAAAAGCAATCAAGGGTAGTTTAGGGTTAGGGTTAGGGTTAGGGTTAGTGTTAGGGTTAGGGTACGGCTTAGGGTATGGGATAGGGTATGGGTGAGGGTACGGCGTAGGGTAGGGGTTAGGGTTAGGGTTAGGGTATGGCTTAGGGTACGGGTGAGGGTACGGGTGAGGGTACTGCGTAGGGTATTGTTTAGGGTTAGGGTACGGCTTAGGATACGTGTTAGGGTACGGGTTAGGGTACGCCGTAGAGTGTGGGTTAGGGTTAGGGTTAGTGTTAGGGTTAGGGTTACGGTACGTCTTAGGGTACGTGTTAGGGTACGGGTGAGGGTACGGCGTAGGTTATGGGTTAGGGTTAGGGTTAGGGTTAGGGTTAGGGTACGGCTTAGGATACGGGTTAGGGTACGGGTTTGGGTACGGCGTAGGCTATGGGTTAGGGTTAGGGTTAGTGTTAGGGTTATGGTACGGCTTAGGTTATGGGATAGGGTACAGGTGAGGGTATGGCATAGGGTAGGGTTTAGGGTTAGGGTTAGTGTTAGGGTTAGGGTTAGAGTATGGCTTCGGGTACGGGTGAGGGTACTGTGTAGGTCATTGGTTAGGGTTAGGTTAAGGCTTAGGATACAGGTTATTGTATGGGTTAGGGTACGGCGCAGGGTATGGGTAAGGGTTAGGGTTAGGGTTAAGGTTAGAGTTAGGGTACGGCTTAGGGTACGGGTTAGGGTACGGGTGAGGGTACGGCATAGTGTATAGGTTAGGGTTAGGGTTAGGGTACGGCTTAGGGTACGGGTTAGGTTACGGGTGAGGGTACGGCATAGGGTATGGGTTAGGGTTAGGGTTAGGGTTAGGGTTAGTGTTAGTGTTAGGGTTAGGGTACGGCTTAGCGTATGGGATAGGGTACGGGTGAGGGTAAGGCGTAGGGTAGGGGTTAGGGTTAGAGTTAGGGTTAGGGTTGGGGTTAGGGTACGGCTTAGTGTACGGGTGAGGGTACGGGTGAGGGTACTGCGTAGGGTATTGGTTAGGGTTAGGATACGGCTTAGGATACGGGTTAGGGTACGGGTTAGGGTATGGCGTAGGGTATGGGTTAGGGTTAGGGTTAGGGTTAGGGTTAGGGTTAGGGTACGGCTTAGGATACGGGTTAGGGTACGGGTGAAGGTACGGCGTAGCGTATGGGTTAGGGTTAGGGTTAGGGTTAGCGTACGGCTTAGGTTATGGGATAGGGTACAGGTGAGGGTATGGCATAGGGTATGGGTTAGGGTTAGGGTTAGGGTTAGGGTTAGGGTTAGGGTACGGCTTAGGGTACGGGTGAGGGTATGGGTGAGGATACTGCATAGGGTATTGGTTAGGGTTAGGGTACGGCTTAGGATATGGGTTAGGGTACATGTTAGGGTATGGCGTACGGTATGGGTTAGGGTTAGGGTTAGGGTTAGGTTTAGGGTACGGCTTAGGGTACGGGTTAGGGTACGAGTGAGGGTATGGCGTAGTGTATAGGTTAGGGTTAGGGTTAGGGTTAGGGTACGGCTTAGGGTACGGGTTAGGGTACGGGTGAGGTTACGGCGTAGGGTATAGTTTAGGGTTAGGGTTAGGGTTAGGGTACGGCTTAGGATACGGGTTAGGGTACGGGTGAGGGTACGGCGTAGCGTATGGTTTAGGGTTAGGGTTAGGGTTAGGGTACGGCTTAGGGTACGGGTTAGGGTACGGGTGAGGGTACAGTGTAGGTTATGGGTTAGGGTTAGGGTTAGGGTTAGGGTTTGTTTTAGGGTTAGGGATTGGTTTAGGGTACGGGTTAGGATTAGCATACGTGTTCGGGTTAGGGTTTTGGTTAGGGTTAGGGTACGCGTTAGGGTTAGGGTATGGGTTAGGTTTAGGGTACACTTTAGGATTAGGGTATTTATTAAACCTATCCCACTCTCTAGATACCACTTAGCACGTAAAGGAATATTATTTGGGGTTCAGCCATGGAGAAGATTTTAGTAACTAGGATAAGATAAAGAATAAACACATTATAAAAAAATCGCATAAGGTTTTCTTTTTAACCTGTTCCTTAAAACACTAGTGTTTAGGAAATCAAATGGAGGCAAAAGCAGTAAAGGGTAGTTTAGGGTTAGGGTTAGGGTTAGGGTTAGGGTAGGGCTTAGGATACGGGTGAGGGTACTGGTGAGGGTACTTCGTAGGTTATTGGTTAGGGTTAGGGTACGGCTTAGGATACGGGTTAGGATATGGGTTAGGTTACGGCGTTGGGTATGGGTGAGGGTTAGGGTTAGGGTTAGGGTAAGGCTTTGGGTACGGGTTAGGGTACGGGTGAGGGTACGGCGTAGGGTAGAGGTTAGGGTTAGGTTTAGGATTAGGGTACAGCTTAGGATACGGGTTAGGGTATGGGTGAGGGTACGGCGTAGCGTATGGGTTAGGGTTAGGGTTAGGGTTAGGGTTAGTTTTAGGGTTAGGGATTGGTTTAGGGTACGGGTTAGGATTAGCGTACGTGTTAGGGTTAGGGTTTGGGTTAGGGTTAGGGTACGCATTAGGGTTAGGGTATGGGTTAGGGTTAGGGTACACGTTAGGATTAGGGTATTTATTAAACCTATCCCACTCTCTAGATACCACTTAGCACGTAAAGGAATATTATTTAGGGTCCAGCCATGGAGAAGATTTTCGTCACTAGGATAAGATAAAGAATAAACACATTATAAAAAAATCACATTAGGATTTTCTTTTTAACCTGTTCCTTAAAACACTAGTGCTTAGGAAATCTAATGGAGGCAAAAGCAGTCAAGGGAAGTTTAGGGTTAAGGTTAGGGTTAGGGTTAGTGTTAGGGTTAGGGTACGGCTTAGGGTATGGGATAGGGTATGGGTGAGGGTACAGCATAGAGTAGGGTTTAGGGTTAGGGTTAGTGTTAGGGTTAGGGTTAGGGTATGGCTTAGGGTACGGGTGAGGGTACTGTGTAGGTCATTGGTTAGGGTTAGGTTAAGGCTTAGGATACAGGTTATTGTATTGATTAGGGTACGGCGCAGGGTATGGGTAAGGCTTAGGGTTAGGGTTAGGGTTAGAGTTAGGGTACGGCTTAGGGTACGGGTTAGGGAACGGGTGAGGGTACAGCGTAGTGTATAGGTTAGGGTTAGGGTTAGGGTACGGCTTAGGGTACGGATTAGGTTATGGGCGAGTGTACGGCGTAGGGTATGGGTTAGGGTTAGGGTTAGGGTTAGTGTTACTGTTAGGGTTAGGTTACGGCTTAGCGTATGGGATAGGGTACGGGTGAGGGTACGGCGTAGGGTAGGGGTTAGGGTTAGGGTTAGGGTTAGGGTTAGGGTATGGCTTAGGGTACGGGTGAGGGTACGGGTGAGGGTACTGCGTAGGGTATTGGTTAGGGTTAGGGTACGGCTTAGGATACGTGTTAGGGTACGGGTTAGGGTACGGCGTAGAGTGTTGGTTAGGGTTAGGGTTAGTGTTAGGGTTTGGGTTACGGTACGTCTTAGGGTACGTGTTAGGTTACGGGTGAGGGTACGGCGTAGGTTATGGGTTAGGGTTAGGGTTAGGGTTAGGGTTAGGGTACGGCTTAGGATACGGGTTAGGGTACGGGTGAGGGTACGGCATAGGTTATGGGTTAGGGTTAGGGTTAGTTTTAGGGTTAGGGATTGGTTTAGGGTACGGGTTAGGATTAGCGTACGTGTTAGGGTTAGGTTTTGGGTTAGGGTTAGGGTACGCATTAGGGTTAGCGTATGGGTTAGGGTTAGGGTACACGTTAGGATTAGGGTATTTATTAAACCTATCCCACTCTCTAGATACCACGTAGCACGTAAAGGAATATTATTAGGGATACAGCCATGGAGAAGATTTTAGTCACTAGGATAAGATAAAGAATAAACACATTATAAAAAAATCACATTAGGATTTTCTTTTTAACCTGTTCCTTAAAACACTAGTGCTTAGGAAATCTAATAGAGGCAAAAGCAATCAAGGGTAGTTTAGGGTTAGGGTTAGGGTTAGGGTTAGTGTTAGGGTTAGGGTACGGCTTAGGGTATGGGATAGGGTATGGGTGAGGGTACGGCGTAGGGTAGGGGTTAGGGTTAGGGTTAGGGTATGGCTTAGGGTACGGGTGAGGGTACGGGTGAGGGTACTGCGTAGGGTATTGGTTAGGGTTAGGGTACGGCTTAGGATACGTGTTAGGGTACGGGTTAGGGTACGCCGTAGAGTGTGGGTTAGGGTTAGGGTTAGTGTTAGGGTTAGGGTTACGGTACGTCTTAGGGTACGTGTTAGGGTACGGGTGAGGGTACGGCGTAGGTTATGGGTTAGGGTTAGGGTTAGGGTTAGGGTTAGGGTACGGCTTAGGATACGGGTTAGGGTACGGGTTTGGGTACGGCGTAGGCTATGGGTTAGGGTTAGGGTTAGTGTTAGGGTTATGGTACGGCTTAGGTTATGGGATAGGGTACAGGTGAGGGTATGGCATAGGGTAGGGGTTAGGGTTAGGGTTAGGGTTAGGGTTAGGGTTAGGGTACGGCTTAGGGTACGGGTTAGGGTATGGGTGAGGATACTGCGTAGGGTATTGGTTAGGGTTAGGGTACGGCTTAGGATACGGGTTAGGGTACGTGTTAGGGTATGGCGTACGGTATGGGTTAGGGTTAGGGTTAGGGTTAGGCTTAGGGTTAGGGTACGGCTTAGGGTACGGGTTAGGGTACGGGTGAGGTTACGGCGTAGGGTATAGTTTAGAGTTAGGGTTAGGGTACGGCTTAGGATACGGGTTAGGGTACGGGTGAGGGTACGGCGTAGCGTATGGTTTAGGGTTAGGGTTAGAGTTAGGGTACGGCTTAGGGTACGGGTTAGGGTACGGGTGCGGGTACGGCGTAGGGTAAGGGTTAGGGTTAGTTTTAGGGTTAGGGATTGGTTTAGGGTACGGGTTAGGATTAGCATACGTGTTCGGGTTAGGGTTTTGGTTAGGGTTAGGGTACGCGTTAGGGTTAGGGTATGGGTTAGGTTTAGGGTACACGTTAGGATTAGGGTATTTATTAAACCTATCCCACTCTCTAGATACCACTTAGCACGTAAAGGAATATTATTTGGGGTTCAGCCATGGAGAAGATTTTAGTCACTAGGATAAGATAAAGAATAAACACATTATTAAAAAAATCACATAAGGTTTTCTTTTTAACCTGTTCTTTAAAACACTAGTGTTTAGGAAATCTAATGGAGGCAAAAGCAGTAAAGGGTAGTTTAGGGTTAGGGTTAGGGTTAGGGTTAGGGTAGGGCTTAGGATACGGGTGAGGGTACTGGTGAGGGTACTGCGTAGGTTATTGGTTAGGGTTAGGGTACGGCTTAGGATACGGGTTAGGATATGGGTTAGGTTATGGCGTTGGGTATGGGTGAGGGTTAGGGTTAGGGTTAGGGTAAGGCTTTGGGTACGGGTTAGGGTACGGGTGAGGGTACGGCGCAGGGTAGAGGTTAGGGTTAGGTTTAGGGTTAGGGTACGGCTTAGGATACGGGTTAGGGTATGGGTGAGGGTACGGCGTAGCGTATGGGTTAGGGTTAGGGTTAGGGTTAGGGTTAGTTTTAGGGTTATTGCTTGGTTTAGGGTACGGGTTAGGATTAGCGTACGTGTTAGGGATAGGGTTTGGGTTAGGGTTAGGGTACGCATTAGGGTTAGGGTATGGGTTAGGGTTAGGGTACACGTTAGGATTAGGGTATTTATTAAACCTATCCCACTCTCTAGATACCACTTAGCACGTAAAGGAATATTATTTAGGGTCCAGCCATGGAGAAGATTTTCGACACTAGGATAAGATAAAGAATAAACACATTATAAAAAAATCACATTAGGATTTTCTTTTTAACCTGTTCCTTAAAACACTCGTGCTTAGGAAATTTAATGGAGGCAAAAGCAGTCAAGGGTAGTTTAGTGTTAGGGTTAGGGTTAGGGTTAGTGTTAGGGTTAGGGTACGGCTTAGGGTATGGGATAGGGTATGGGTGAGGGTACGGCATAGGGTAGGGTTTAGGGTTAGGGTTAGTGTTAGGGTTAGGGTTAGAGTATGGCTTCGGGTACGGGTGAGGGTACTGTGTAGGTCATTGGTTAGGGTTAGGTTAAGGCTTAGGATACAGGTTATTGTATGGGTTAGGGTACGGCGCAGGGTATGGGTAAGGGTTAGGGTTAGGGTTAAGGTTAGAGTTAGGGTACGGCTTAGGGTACGGGTTAGGGTACGGTTGAGGGTACGGCATAGTGTATAGGTTAGGGTTAGGGTTAGGGTACGGCTTAGGGTACGGGTTAGGTTACGGGTGAGGGTACGGCATAGGGTATGGGTTAGGGTTAGGGTTAGGGTTAGGGTTAGTGTTAGTGTTAGGGTTAGGTTACGGCTTAGCGTATGGGATAGGGTACGGGTGAGGGTACGGCGTAGGGTAGGGGTTAGGGTTAGAGTTAGGGTTAGGGTTGGGGTTAGGGTACGGCTTAGTGTACGGGTGAGGGTACGGGTGAGGGTACTGCGTAGGGTATTGGTTAGGGTTAGGATACGGCTTAGGATACGGGTTAGGGTACGGGTTAGGGTATGGCGTAGGGTATGGGTTAGGGTTAGGGTTAGGGTTAGGGTACAGCTTAGGATACGGGTTAGGGTACGGGTGAAGGTACGGGTGAAGGTACGGCGTAGCGTATGGGTTAGGGTTAGGGTTAGGGTTAGCGTACGGCTTAGGTTATGGGATAGGGTACAGGTGAGGGTATGGCATAGGGTATGGGTTAGGGTTAGGGTTAGGGTTAGGGTTAGGGTTAGGGTACGGCTTAGGGTACGGGTGAGGGTATGGGTGAGGATACTGCATAGGGTATTGGTTAGGGTTAGGGTACGGCTTAGGATATGGGTTAGGGTACATGTTAGGGTATGGCGTACGGTATGGGTTAGGGTTAGGGTTAGGGTTAGGTTTAGGGTACGGCTTAGGGTACGGGTTAGGGTACGAGTGAGGGTATGGCGTAGTGTATAGGTTAGGGTTAGGGTTAGGGTTAGGGTACGGCTTAGGGTACGGGTTAGGGTACGGGTGAGGTTACGGCGTAGGGTATAGTTTAGGGTTAGGGTTAGGGTTAGGGTACGGCTTAGGATACGGGTTAGGGTACGGGTGAGGGTACGGCGTAGCGTATGGTTTAGGGTTAGGGTTAGGGTTAGGGTACGGCTTAGGGTACGGGTTAGGGTACGGGTGAGGGTACGGTGTAGGTTATGGGTTAGGGTTAGGGTTAGGGTTAGGGTTTGTTTTAGGGTTAGGGATTGGTTTAGGGTACGGGTTAGGATTAGCATACGTGTTCGGGTTAGGGTTTTGGTTAGGGTTAGGGTACGCGTTAGGGTTAGGGTATGGTGTAGGTTTAGGGTACACTTTAGGATTAGGGTATTTATTAAACCTATCCCACTCTCTAGATACCACTTAGCACGTAAAGGAATATTATTTGGGGTTCAGCCATGGAGAAGATTTTAGTCACTAGGATAAGATAAAGAATAAACACATTATAAAAAAATCGCATAAGGTTTTCTTTTTAACCTGTTCCTTAAAACACTAGTGTTTAGGAAATCAAATGGAGGCAAAAGCAGTAAAGGGTAGTTTAGGGTTAGGGTTAGGGTTAGGGTTAGGGTAGGGCTTAGGATACGGGTGAGGGTACTGGTGAGGGTACTTCGTAGGTTATTGGTTAGGGTTAGGGTACGGCTTAAGATATGGGTTAGGATATGGGTTAGGTTACGGCGTTGGGTATGGGTGAGGGTTAGGGTTAGGGTTAGGGTAAGGCTTTGGGTACGGGTTAGGGTACGGGTGAGGGTACGGCGTAGGGTAGAGGTTAGGGTTAGGTTTAGGATTAGGGTACAGCTTAGGATACGGGTTAGGGTATGGGTGAAGGTACGGCGTAGCGTATGGTTTAGGGTTAGGGTTAGGGTTAGGGTTAGTCTTAGGGTTAGGGATTGGTTTAGGGTACGGGTTAGGATTAGCGTACGTGTTAGGGTTAGGGTTTGGGTTAGGGTTAGGGTACGCATTAGGGTTAGGGTATGGGTTAGGGTTAGGGTACACGTTAGGATTAGGGTATTTATTAAACCTATCCCACTCTCTAGATACCACTTAGCACGTAAAGGAATATTATTTAGGGTCCAGCCATGGAGAAGATTTTCGTCACTAGGATAAGATAAAGAATAAACACATTATAAAAAAATCACATTAGGATTTTCTTTTTAACCTGTTCCTTAAAACACTAGTGCTTAGGCAATCTAATGGAGGCAAAAGCAGTCAAGGGAAGTTTAGGGTTAAGGTTAGGGTTAGGGTTAGTGTTAGGGTTAGGGTACGGCTTAGGGTATGGGATAGGGTATGGGTGAGGGTACAGCATAGGGTAGGGTTTAGGGTTAGGGTTAGTGTTAGGGTTAGGGTTAGGGTATGGCTTAGGGTACGGGTGAGGGTACTGTGTAGGTCATTGGTTAGGGTTAGGTTAAGGCTTAGGATACAGGTTATTGTATTGATTAGGGTACGGCGCAGGGTATGGGTAAGGCTTAGGGTTAGGGTTAGGGTTAGAGTTAGGGTACGGCTTAGGGTACGGGTTAGGGAACGGGTGCAGGTACGGCGTAGTGTATAGGTTAGGGTTAGGGTTAGGGTACGGCTTAGGGTACGGATTAGGTTATGGGCGAGTGTACGGCGTAGGGTATGGGTTAGGGTTAGGGTTAGGGTTAGTGTTAGTGTTAGGGTTAGGGTACGGCTTAGCGTATGGGATAGGGTACGGGTGAGGGTACGGCGTAGGGTAGGGGTTGGGGTTAGGGTTAGGGTTAGGGTTAGGGTTAGGGTATGGCTTAGGGTACGGGTGAGGGTACGGGTGAGGGTACTGCGTAGGGTATTGGTTAGGGTTAGCGTACGGCTTAGGATACGTGTTAGGGTACGGGTTAGGGTACGGCGTAGAGTGTGGGTTAGGGTTAGGGTTAGTGTTAGGGTTAGGGTTACGGTACGTCTTAGGGTACGTGTTAGGTTACGGGTGAGGGTACGGCGTAGGTTATGGGTTAGGGTTAGGGTTAGGGTTAGGGTTAGGGTACGGCTTAGGATACGGGTTAGGGTACGGGTGAGGGTACGGCATAGGTTATGGGTTAGGGTTAGGGTTAGTGTTAGGGTTATGGTACGGCTTAGGTTATGGGATAGGGTACAGGTGAGGCTATGGCATAGGGTAGGGGTTAGGGTTAGGGTTAAAGTTAGGGTTAGGGTTAGGGTACGGCTTAGGGTACGGGTGAGGGTATGGGTGAGGATACTGCGTAGGGTATTGGTTAGGGTTAGGGTACGGCTTAGGATACGGGTTAGGGTACGTGTTAGGGTATGGCGTACGGTATGGGTTAGGGTTAGGGTTAGGGTTAGGGTTAGGGTTCGGGTTAGGGTACGGGTGAGGTTACTGCGTAGGGTATAGTTTAGGTTTAGGGTTAGGGTTAGGGTACGGCTTAGGATACGGGTTAGGGTACGGGTGAGGGTACGGCGTAGCGTATGGTTTAGGGTTAGGGTTAGGCTTAGGGTACGGCTTAGGGTACGGGTTAGGGTAGGGGTGAGGGTATGGTGTAGTGTATAGGTTAGGGTTAGGGTTAGGGTTAGGGTATGGCTTAGGGTACGGGTGAGGGTACGGGTGAGGGTACTGTGTAGGGTATTGGTTATGGTTAGGGTACGGCTTAGAATACGGGTTAGGGTACGGGTTAGGGTACAGCGTAGGGTATGTGTTAGGGTTAGGGTTAGGGTTAGGGTTAGGGTTAGGGTACGTCTTAGGGTACAGGTTAGGGTACGGGTGAGGGTACGGCGTAGTGTATAGGTTAGGGTTAGGGTTAGGGTTAGGGTACGGCTTAGGGTACGGGTTAGGGTACGGGTGAGGTTATGGCGTAGTGTATAGGTTAGGGTTAGGGTTAGGGTACGGCTTAGGGTATGGGATAGGGTACGGGTGAGGGTACGACGTAGGGTAGGGGTTAGGTTTAGGGTTAGGGTTAGTGTTAGGGTTAGGGTACGGCTTAGGGTATGGGATAGGTTATGGGTGAGGATACGGCGTAGGGTAGGGGTTAGGCTTAGGTTTAGGGTTAGTGTTAGGTTTAGGGTACCGCTTAGGGTATGGGATAGGGTACGGCGTAGGGTAGCGGTTAGGGTTAGGGTTAGGGTTAGGGTTAGGGTACGGCTTAGGATACGGGTTAGGTTACGGGTGAGGGTACGGCGTAGGTTATGGGTTAGGGTTAGGGATAGGGTTAGGGTTAGTTTTAGGGTTAGGGATTGGTTTAGGGTACGGGTTAGGATTAGCATACTTGTTCGGGTTAGGGTTTTGGTTAGGGTTAGGGTACGCGTTAGGGTTAGGGTATGGGTTAGGCTTAGGGTACACGTTAGGATTAGGGTATTTATTAAACCTATCCCACTCTCTAGATACCACTTAGCACGTAAAGGAATATTATTTGGGGTTCAGCCATGGAGAAGATTTTCGTCACTAGGATAAGATAAAGAATAAACACATTATAAAAAAATCACATAAGGTTTTCTTTTTAACCTGTTCCTTAAAACACTAGTGTTTAGGAAATCTAATGGAGGCAAAAGCAGTAAAGGGTAGTTTAGGGTTAGGGTTAGGGTTAGGGTTAGGGTAGGGCTTAGGATACGGGTGAGGTTACTGGTGAGGTTACTGCGTAGGTTATTGGTTAGTGTTAGGGTACGGCTTAGGATACGGGTTAGGATATGGGTTAGGTTACGGCGTTGGGTATGGGTGAGGGTTAGGGTTAGGGTTAGGGTAAGGCTTTGGGTACGGGTTAGGGTACGGGTGAGGGTACGGCGTAGGGTAGAGGTTAGGGTTAGGTTTAGGGTTAGGGTACGGCTTAGGATACGGGTTAGGGTATGGGTGAGGGTACGGCGTAGCGTATGGGTTAGGGTTAGGGTAAGGGTTAGGGTTAGTTTTAGGGTTAGGGATTGGTTTAGGGTACGGGTTAGGATTAGCGTACGTGTTAGTGTTAGGGTTTGGGTTAGGGTTAGGGTACGCGTTAGGGTTAGGGTATGGGTTAGGGTTAGGGTACGCGTTAGGATTAGGGTATTTATTAAACCTATCCCACTCTCTAGATACCACTTAGCACGTAAAGGAATATTATTTAGGGTCCAGCCATGGAGAATATTTTCGTCACTAGGATAAGATAAAGAATAATCACATTATAAAAAAATCACATTAGGATTTTCTTTTTAACCTGTTCCTTAAAACACTAGTGCTTAGGAAATCTAATGGAGGCAAAAGCAGTCAAGGGTAGTTTAGGGTTAGGGTTAGGGTTAGGGTTAGTGTTAGGGTTAGGGTACGGCTTAGGGTATGGGATAGGGTATGGGTGAGGGTATGGCATAGGGTAGGGTTTAGGGTTAGGGTTAGTGTTAGGGTTAGGGTTAGGGTATGGCTTAGGGTACGGGTGAGGGTACTGTGTAGGTCATTGGTTAGGGTTAGGTTAAGGCTTAGGATACAGGTTATTGTATGGGTTAGGGTACGGCGCAGGGTATGGGTAATGGTTAGGGTTAGGGTTAGGGTTAGGGTTAGGGTTAGATTTAGGGTACGGCTTAGGGTACGGGTTAGGGTACGGGTGAGGGTACGGCGTAGTGTATAGGTTAGGGTTAGGGTTAGGGTACGGCTTAGGGTACGGGTTACGTTACGGGTGAGGGTACGGCGTAGGGTATGGGTTAGGGTTAGGGTTAGGGTTAGGGTTAGTGTTAGGGTTAGGGTACGGCTTAGCGTATGGGATAGGGTACGGGTGAGGGTACGGCGTAGGGTAGGGGTTAGGGTTAGAGTTAGGGTTAGGGTTGGGGTTAGGGTACGGCTTAGGGTATGGGTGAGGGTTCGGGTGAGGGTACTGCGTAGGGTATTGGTTAGGGTTAGGATATGGCTTAGGATACGGGTTAGGGTACGGGTTAGGGTATGGTGTAGGGTATGGGTTAGGGTTAGGGTTAGGGTTAGGGTTAGGGTACGGCTTAGGATACGGGTTAGGGTACGGGTGAGGGTACGGCGTAGCGTATGGGTTAGGGTTAGGGTTAGGGTACGTCTTAGGCTACGGGTTAGGGTACGGGTGAGGGTACGGCGTAGGGTAAGGGTTAGGGTTAGGGTTAGGGTTAGGGTTAGTTTTAGGGTTAGGGATTGGTTTAGGGTACGGGTTAGAATTAGCGTACGTGTTAGGGTTAGGTTTTGGGTTAGGGTTAGGGAACGCGTTAGTGTTAGGGTATGGGTTAGGGTTAGGGTACTCGTTAGGATTAGGGTATTTATTAAACCTATCCCACTCTCTAGATACCACTTAGCACGTAAAGGAATATTATTAGGGATCCAGCCATGGAGAAGATTTTAGTCACTAGGATAAGATAAAGAATAAACACATTATAAAAAAATCACATTAGGATTTTCTTTTTAACCTGTTCCTTAAAACACTAGTGCTTAGGAAATCTAATAGAGGCAAAAGCAATCAAGGGTAGTTTAGGGTTAGGGTTAGGGTTAGGGTTAGTGTTAGGGTTAGGGTACGGCTTAGGGTATGGGATAGGGTACGGGTGAGGGTACGGCGTAGGGTAGGGGTTAGGGTTAGGGTTAGGGTTATGGTTAGGGTATGGCTTAGGGTACGGGTGAGGGTACGGGTGAGGGTACTGCGTAGGGTATTGGTTAGGGATAGGGTACGGCTTAGGATACGTGTTAGGGTACGGGTTAGGGTACGGCGTAGAGTGTGGGTTAGGGTTAGGGTAAGTGTTAGGGTTAGGGTTACGGTACGTCTTAGGGTATGTGTTAGGGTACGGGTGAGGGTACGGCGTAGGTTATGGGTTAGGGTTAGGGTTAGGGTTAGGGTTAGGGTATGGCTTAGGATACGGGTTAGGGTACGGGTGAGGGTATGGCGTAGTGTATAGGTTAGGGTTAGGGTTAGGGTATGGCTTAGGGTATGGGTGAGGGTACGGGTGAGGGTACTGTGTAGGGTATTGGTTATGGTTAGGGTACGGCTTAGAATACGGGTTAGGGTACGGTTTAGGGTACGGCGTAGGGTATGGGTTAGGGTTAGGGTTAGGGTTAGGGTTAGGGTTAGGGTACGGCTTAGGGTACGGGTTAGGGTACGGGTGAGGGTACGGCCTAGTGTATAGGTTAGGGTTAGGGTTAGGGTTAGGGTACGGCTTAGGGTATGGGATAGGGTACGGGTGAGGGTACGTCATTGGGTAGGGGTTAGGTTTAGGGTTAGGGTTAGTGTTAGGGTACGGCTTAGGTTATGGGATAGGTTACGGGTGAGGGTACGGCGTAGGGTAGGGGTTAGGGTTAGGTTTAGGGTTAGTGTTAGGTTTAGGGTACCGCTTTGTGTATGGGATAGGGTGCGGCGTAGGGTAGCGGTTAGGGTTAGGGTTAGGGTTAGGGTACGGGTTAGGATACGGGTTAGGGTACGGGTGAGGGTGCGGCGTAGCGTATGGGTTAGGGTTAGGGTTAGGGTTAGGGTACGGCTTAGGGTACGGGTTAGGGTATGTGTGAGGGTACGGCGTAGGTTATGGGTTAGGGTTAGGGTTAGGGTTAGGGGTAGTTTTAGGGTTAGGGATTGGTTTAGGGTAAGGGTTAGGAGTAGCATACGTGTTCGGGTTAGGGTTTTGGTTAGGGTTAGGGTACGCGTTAGGGTTAGGGTATGGGTTAGGTTTAGGGTACACGTTAGGATTAGGGTATTTATTAAACCTATCCCACTCTCTAGATACCACTTAGCACGTAAAGGAATATTATTTGGGGTTCAGCCATGGAGAAGATTTTAGTCACTAGGATAAGATAAAGAATAAACACATTATAAAAAAAAATCACATAAGGTTTTCTTTTTAACCTGTTCTTTAAAACACTAGTGTTTAGGAAATCTAATGGAGGCAAAAGCAGTAAAGGGTAGTTTAGAGTTAGGGTTAGGGTAGGGCTTAGGATACGGGTGAGGGTACTGGTGAGGGTACTGCGTAGGTTATTGGTTAGGGTTAGGGTACGGCTTAGGATACGGGTTAGGATATGGGTTAGGTTACGACGTTGGGTATGGGTGAGGGTTAGGGTTAGGGTTAGGGTACGGCTTAGGGTACGGGTTAGGGTATGGGTGAGGTTACGGCGTAGGGTATAGTTTAGGGTTAGGGTTAGGGTTAGGGTACGGCTTAGGGTACGGGTTAGGGTACGGGTGAGGGTATGGCGTAGTGTATAGGTTAGGGTTAGGGTTAGGGTTAGGGTACGGCTTAGGATACGGGTTAGGGTATGGGTGAGGGTGCGGCGTAGCGTATGGGTTAGGGTTAGGGTTAGGGTTAGGGTACGGCTTAGGGTATCGGTTAGGGTACGGGTGAGGTTACGGCGTAGGTTATGGGTTAGGGTTAGGGTTAGGGTTAGGGTTAGTTTTAGGGTTAGGGATTGGTTTAAGGTACGGGTTAGGATTAGCATACTTGTTCGGGTTAGAGTTTTGGTTAGGGTTAGGGTACGCGTTAGGGTTAGGGTATGGGTTAGGTTTAGGGTACACGTTAGGATTAGGGTATTTATTAAACCTATCCCACTCTCTAGATACCACTTAGCACGTAAAGGAATATTATTTGGGGTTCAGCCATGGAGAAGATTTTAGTCACTAGGATAAGATAAAGAATAAACACATTATTAAAAAAATCACATAAGGTTTTCTTTTTAACCTGTTCTTTAAAACACTAGTGTTTAGGAAATCTAATGGAGGCAAAAGCAGTAAAGGGTAGTTTAGGGATAGGGTTAGGGTTAGGGTTAGGGTAGGGCTTAGGATACGGGTGAGGGTACTGGTGAGGGTACTGCGTAGGTTATTGGTTAGGGTTAGGGTACGGCTTAGGATACGGGTTAGGATATGGGTTAGGTTACGGCGTTGGGTATGGGTGAGGGTTAGGGTTAGGGTTAGGGTAAGGCTTTGGGTACGGGTTAGGGTACGGGTGAGGGTATGGCGTAGGGTAGAGGTTAGGGTTAGGTTTAGGATTAGGGTACGGCTTAGGATACGGGTTAGGGTATGGGTGAGGGTACGGCGTAGCGTATGGGTTAGGGTTAGGGTTAGGGTTAGGGTTAGTTTTAGGGTTAGGGATTGGTTTAGGGTACGGGTTAGGATTAGCGTACCTGTTAGGGTTAGGGTTTGGGTTAGGGTTAGGGTACGCATTAGGGTTAGGGTATGGGTTATGGTTAGGGTACACGTTAGGATTAGGGTATTTATTAAACCTATCCCACTCTCTAGATACCACTTAGCACGTAAAGGAATATTATTTAGGGTCCAGCCATGGAGAAGATTTTCGTCACTAGGATAAGATAAAGAATAAACACATTATAAAAAAATCACATTAGGATTTTCTTTTTAACCTGTTCCTTAAAACACTCGTGCTTAGGAAATTTAATGGAGGCAAAAGCAGTCAAGGGTAGTTTAGGGTTAGGGTTAGGGTTAGGGTTAGTGTTAGGGTTAGGGTACGGCTTAGGGTATGGGATAGGGTATGGGTGAGGGTACGGCATAGGGTAGGGTTTAGGGTTAGGGTTAGTGTTAGGGTTAGGGTTAGGGTATGGCTTAGGGTACGGGTGAGGGTACTGTGTAGGTCATTGGTTAGGGTTAGGTTAAGGCTTAGGATACAGGTTATTGTATGGGTTAGGGTACGGCGCAGGGTATGGTTAAGGGTTAGGGTTAGGGTTAGGGTTAGAGTTAGGGTACGGCTTAGGGTACGGGTTAGGGAACGGGTGAGGGTACGGCGTAGTGTATAGGTTAGGGTTAGGGTTAGGGTACGGCTTAGGGTACGGATTAGGTTATGGGTGAGGGTACGGCGTAGGGTATGGGTTAGGGTTAGGGTTAGGGTTAGTGTTAGTGTTAGGGTTAGGGTACGGCTTAGCGTATGGGATAGGGTACGGGTGAGGGTACGGCGTAGGGTAGGGGTTAGGGTTAGGGTTAGGGTTAGGGTTAGGGTATGGCTTAGGGTACGGGTGAGGGTACGGGTGAGGGTACTGCGTAGGGTATTGGTTAGGGTTAGGGTACGGCTTAGGATACGTGTTAGGGTACGGGTTAGGGTACGGCGTAGAGTGTGGGTTAGGGTTAGGGTTAGTGTTAGGGTTAGGGTTACGGTACGTCTTAGGGTACGTGTTAGGGTACGGGTTAGGGTACGGCTTAGGTTATGGGATAGGGTACAGGTGAGGGTATGGCATAGGGTAGGGGTTAGGGTTAGGTTTAGTGTTAGGGTTAGGGTTAGGGTACGGCTTAGGGTACGGGTGAGGGTATGGGTGAGGATACTGCGTAGGTTATTGGTTAGGGTTAGGGTATGGCTTAGGATACGGGTTAGGGTACGTGTTAGGGTATGGCGTACGCTATGGGTTAGGGTTAGGGTTAGGGTTAGGGTTAGGGTACGGCTTAGGGTACGGGTGAGGGTATGGGTGAGGATACTGCGTAGGGTATTGGTTAGGGTTAGGGTACGGCTTAGGATACGGGTTAGGGTACGTGTTAGGGTATGGCGTACGCTATGGGTTACGGTTAGGGTTAGGGTTAGGGTTAGGGTTAGGGTACGGCTTAGGGTACGGGTTAGGGTATGGGTGAGGTTACGGCGTAGGTTATAGTTTAGGGTTAGGGTTAGGGTTAGGGTACGGCTTAGGGTACGGGTTAGGGTACGGGTGAGGGTATGGCGTAGTGTATAGGTTAGGGTTAGGGTTAGGGTTAGGGTATGGCTTAGGGTACGGGTGAGGGTACGGGTGAGGGTACTGTGTAGGGTATTGGTTATGCTTAGGGTACGGCTTAGAATACGGGTTAGGGTACGGTTTAGGGTACGGCGTAGGGTATGGGTTAGGGTTAGGGTTAGGGTTAGGGTTAGGGTTAGGGTACGGCTTAGGGTACGGGTTAGCGTACGGGTGAGGGTACGGCGTAGTGTATAGGTTAGGGTTAGGGTTAGGGTTAGGGTACGGCTTAGGGTATGGGATAGGGTACGGGTGAGGGTACGTCGTTGGGTAGGGGTTAAGTTTAGGGTTAGGGTTAATGTTAGGGTTAGGGTACGGCTTAGGGTATGGGATAGGTTACGGGTGAGGGTACGGCGTAGGGTAGGGGTTAGGGTTAGGTTTAGGGTTAGTGTTAGGTTTAGGGTACCGCTTAGGGTATGGGATAGGGTACGGCGTAGGGTAGCGGTTAGGGTTAGGGTTAGGGTTAGGGTACAGCTGAGGATACGGGTTAGGGTACGGGTGAGGGTGCGGCGTAGCGTATGGGTTAGGGTTAGGGTTAGGGTTAGGGTACGGCTTAGGTTACGGGTTAGGGTACGGGTGAGGGTACGGCGTAGGTTATGGGTTAGGGTTAGGGTTAGGGTTAGGGTTAGTTTTAGGGTTAGGGATTGGTTTAGGGTAAGGGTTAGGATTAGCATACTTGTTCGGGTTAGGGTTTTGGTTAGGGTTAGGGTACGCATTAGGGTTAGGGTATGGGTTAGGTTTAGGGTACACGTTAGGATTAGGGTATTTATTAAACCTATCCCACTCTCTAGATACCAGTTAGCACGTAAAGGAATATTATTTGGGGTTCAGCCATGGAGAAGATTTTAGTCACTAGGATAAGATAAAGAATAAACACATTATAAAAAAAATCACATAAGGTTTTCTTTTTAACCTGTTCTTTAAAACACTAGTGTTTAGGAAATCTAATGGAGGCAAAAGCAGTAAAGGGTAGTTTAGGGTTAGGGTTAGGGTAGGGCTTAGGATCCGGGTGAGGGTACTGGTGAGGGTACTGCGTAGGTTATTGGTTAGGGTTAGGGTACGGCTTAGGATACGGGTTAGGATATGGGTTAGGTTACGGCGTTGGGTATGGGTGAGGGTTAGGGTTAGGGTTAGGGTAAGGCTTTGGGTACGGGTTAGGGTACGGGTGAGGGTACGGCGTAGGGTAGAGGTTAGGGTTAGGTTTAGGATTAGGGTACGGCTTAGGATACGGGTTAGGGTATGGGTGAGGGTACGGCGTAGCGTATGGGTTAGGGTTAGGGTTAGGGTTAGGGTTAGTTTTAGGGTTAGGGATTGGTTTAGGGTACGGGTTAGGATTAGCGTACGTGTTAGGGTTAGGGTTTGGGTTAGGGTTAGGGTACGCATTAGGGTTAGGGTATGGGTTAGGGTTAGGGTACACGTTAGGATTAGGGTATTTATTAAACCTATCCCACTCTCTAGATACCACTTAGCACGTAAAGGAATATTATTTAGGGTCCAGCCATGGAGAAGATTTTCGTCACTAGGATAAGATAAAGAATAAACACATTATAAAAAAATCACATTAGGATTTTCTTTTTAACCTGTTCCTTAAAACACTAGTGCTTAGGAAATCTAATGGAGGCAAAAGCAGTCAAGGGTAGTTTAGGGTTAGGGTTAGGGTTAGGGTTAGTGTTAGGGTTAGGGTACGGCTTAGGGTATGGGATAGGGTATGGGTGAGGGTACGGCATAGGGTAGGGTTTAGGGTTAGGGTTAGTGTTAGGGTTAGGGTTAGGGTATGGCTTAGGGTACGGGTGAGGGTACTGTGTAGGTCATTGGTTAGGGTTAGGTTAAGGCTTAGGATACAGGTTATTGTATGGGTTAGGGTACGGCGCAGGGTATGGTTAAGGGTTAGGGTTAGGGTTAGGGTTAGAGTTAGGGTACGGCTTAGGGTACGGGTTAGGGAACGGGTGAGGGTACGGCGTAGTGTATAGGTTAGGGTTAGGGTTAGGGTACGGCTTAGGGTACGGATTAGGTTATGGGTGAGGGTACGGCGTAGGGTATGGGTTAGGGTTAGGGTTAGGGTTAGTGTTAGTGTTAGGGTTAGGGTATGGCTTAGCGTATGGGATAGGGTACAGGTGAGGGTATGGCATAGGGTAGGGGTTAGGGTTAGGTTTAGTGTTAGGGTTAGGGTTAGGGTACGGCTTAGGGTACGGGTGAGGGTATGGGTGAGGATACTGCGTAGGTTATTGGTTAGGGTTAGGGTATGGCTTAGGATACGGGTTAGGGTACGTGTTAGGGTATGGCGTACGCTATGGGTTAGGGTTAGGGTTAGGGTTAGGGTTAGGGTACGGCTTAGGGTACTGGTGAGGGTATGGGTGAGGATACTGCGTAGGGTATTGGTTAGGGTTAGGGTACGGCTTAGGATACGGGTTAGGGTACGTGTTAGGGTATGGCGTACGCTATGGGTTACGGTTAGGGTTAGGGTTAGGGTTAGGGTTAGGGTACGGCTTAGGGTACGGATTAGGTTATGGGTGAGGGTACGGCGTAGGGTATGGGTTAGGGTTAGGGTTAGGGTTAGTGTTAGTGTTAGGGTTAGGGTATGGCTTAGCGTATGGGATAGGGTACGGGTGAGGGTACGGCGTAGGGAAGGGGTTAGGGTTAGGGTTAGGGTTAGGGTTAGGGTATGGCTTAGGGTACGGGTGAGGGTACGGGTGAGGGTACTGCGTAGGGTATTGGTTAGGGTTAGGGTACGGCTTAGGATACGTGTTAGGGTACGGGTTAGGGTACGGCGTAGAGTGTGGGTTAGGGTTAGGGTTAGTGTTAGGTTTAGGGTTACGGTACGTCTTAGGGTACGTGTTAGGGTACGGGTTAGGGTACGGCTTAGGTTATGGGATAGGGTACAGGTGAGGGTATGGCATAGGGTAGGGGTTAGGGTTAGGTTTAGGGTTAGGGTTAGGGTTAGGGTACGGCTTATGGTACGGGTGAGGGTATGGGTGAGGATACTGCGTAGGGTATTGGTTAGGGTTAGGGTACGGCTTAGGATACGGGTTAGGGTACGTGTTAGGGTATGGCGTACGCTATGGGTTAGGGTTAGGGTTAGGGTTAGGGTTAGGGTACGGCTTAGGGTACGGGTTAGGGTATGGGTGAGGTTACGGCGTAGGGTATAGTTTAGGGTTAGGGTTAGGGTTAGGGTACGGCTTAGGGTACGGGTTAGGGTACGGGTGAGGGTATGGCGTAGTGTATAGGTTAGGGTTAGGGTTAGGGTTAGGGTATGGCTTAGGGTACGGGTGAGGATACGGGTGAGGGTACTGTGTAGGGTATTGGTTATGGTTAGGGTACGGCTTAGAATACGGGTTAGGGTACGGTTTAGGGTACGGCGTAGGGTATGGGTTAGGGTTAGGGTTAGGGTTAGGGTTAGGGTTAGGGTACGGCTTAGGGTACGGGTTAGCGTACGGGTGAGGGTACGGCGCAGTGTATAGGTTAGGGTTAGGGTTAGGGTTAGGGTACGGCTTAGGGTATGGGATAGGGTACGGGTGAGGGTACGGCGTAGGGTAGGGGTTAGGTTTAGGGTTAGGGTTAGTGTTAGGGTTAGGGTACGGCTTAGGGTATGGGATAGGTTACGGTGAGGGTACGGCGTAGGGTAGGGGTTAGGGTTAGGTTTAGCGTTAGTGTTAGGTTTAGGGTACCGCTTAGGGTATGGGATAGGGTACGGCGTAGGGTAGCGGTTAGGGTTAGGGTTAGGGTTAGGGTACGGCTTAGGATACGGGTTAGGGTATGGGTGAGGGTGCGGCGTAGCGTATGGGTTAGGGTTAGGGTTAGGGTTAGGGTACGGCTTAGGGTATCGGTTAGGGTACGGGTGAGGTTACGGCGTAGGTTATGGGTTAGGGTTAGGGTTAGGGTTAGGGTTAGTTTTAGGGTTAGGGATTGGTTTAGGGTACGGGTTAGGATTAGCATACTTGTTCGGGTTAGGGATTTGGTTAGGGTTAGGGTACGCGTTAGGGTTAGGGTATGGGTTAGGTTTAGGGTACACGTTAGGATTAGGGTATTTATTAAACCTATCCCACTCTCTAGATACCACTTAGCACGTAAAGGAATATTATTTGGGGTTCAGCCATGGAGAAGATTTTAGTCACTAGGATAAGATAAAGAATAAACACATTATTAAAAAAATCACATAAGGTTTTCTTTTTAACCTGTTCTTTAAAACACTAGTGTTTAGGAAATCTAATGGAGGCAAAAGCAGTAAAGGGTAGTTTAGGGTTAGGGTTAGTGTTAGGGTAAGGGTAGGGCTTAGGATACGGGTGAGGGTACTGGTGAGGGTACTGCGTAGGTTATTGGTTAGGGTTAGGGTACGGCTTAGGATACGGGTTAGTATATGGGTTAGGTTACGGCGTTGGGTATGCGTGAGGGTTAGGGTTAGGGTTAGGGTAATGCTTTGGGTACGGGTTAGGGTACGGGTGAGGGTACGGCGTAGGGTAGAGGTTAGGGTTAGGTTTAGGATTAGGGTACGGCTTAGGATACGGGTTAGGGTATGGGTGAGGGTACGGCGTAGCGTATGGGTTAGGGTTAGGGTTAGGGTAAGGGTTAGTTTTAGGGTTATGGATTGGTTTAGGGTACGGGTTAGGATTAGCGTACGTGTTAGGGTTAGGGTTTGGGTTAGGGTTAGGGTACGCATTAGGGTTAGGGTATGGGTTAGGGTTAGGGTACACGTTAGGATTAGGGTATTTATTAAACCTATCCCACTCTCTAGATACCACTTAGCACGTAAAGGAATATTATTTAGGGTCCATCCATGGAGAAGATTTTCGTCACTAGGATAAGATAAAGAATAAACACATTATAAAAAAATCACATTAGGATTTTCTTTTTAACCTGTTCCTTAAAACACTAGTGCTTAGGAAATCTAATGGAGGCAAAAGCAGTCAAGGGTAGTTTAGGGTTAGGGTTAGGGTTAGGGTTAGGGTTAGTGTTAGGGTTAGGGTACGGCTTAGGGTATGGGATAGGGTATGGGTGAGGGTACGGCATAGGGTAGGCTTTAGGGTTAGGGTTAGTGTTAGGGTTAGGGTTAGGGTATGGCTTAGGGTACGGGTGAGGGTACTGTGTTGGTCATTGGTTAGGGTTAGGTTAAGGCTTAGGATACAGGTTATTGTATGGGTTAGGGTACGGCGCAGGGTATGGTTAAGGGTTAGGGTTACGGTTAGGGTTAGAGTTAGGGTACGGCTTAGGGTACGGGTTAGGGAACGTGTGAGGGTACGGCGTAGTGTATAGGTTAGGGTTAGGGTTAGGGTACGGCTTAGGGTACGGATTAGGTTATGGGTGAGGGTACGGCGTAGGGTATGGGTTAGGGTTAGGGTTAGGGTTAGTGTTAGTGTTAGGGTTAGGGTACAGCTTAGCGTATGGGATAGGGTACGGTTGAGGGTACGGCGTAGGGTAGGGGTTAGGGTTAGGGTTAGGGTTAGGGTATGGCTTAGGGTACGGGTGAGGGTACGGGTGAGGGTACTGCGTAGGGTATTGGTTATGGTTAGGGTACGGCTTAGAATACGGGTTAGGGTACGGTTTAGGGTACGGCGTAGGGTATGGGTTAGGGTTAGGGTTAGGGTTAGGGTTAGGGTTAGGGTACGGCTTAGGGTACGGGTTAGTGTACGGGTGAGGGTACGGCGTAGTGTATAGGTTAGGGTTAGGGTTAGGGTTAGGGTACGGCTTAGGGTATGGTATAGGGTACGGGTGAGGGTACATCCTTGGGTAGGGGTTAGGTTTAGGGTTAGGGTTAGTGTTAGGGTTAGGGTACGGCTTAGGGTATGGGATAGGTTACGGGTGAGGGTACGGCGTAGGGTAGGGGTTAGGGTTAGGTTTAGGGTTAGTGTTAGGTTTAGGGTACCGCTTAGGGTATGGGATAGGGTACGGCGTAGGGTAGCGGTTAGGGTTAGGGTTAGGGTTAGGGTACGGCTTAGGATATGGCTTAGGGTACGGGTGAGGGTGCGGCGTAGCGTATGGGTTAGGGTTAGGGTTAGGGTTAGGGTACGGCTTAGGGTACGGGTTAGGGTACGGGTGAGGGTACGGCGTAGGTTATGGGTTAGGGTTAGCGTTAGGGTTAGGGTTAGTTTTAGGGTTAGGGATTGGTTTAGGGTAAGGGTTAGGATTAGCATACTTGTTCGGGTTAGGGTTTTGGTTAGTGTTAGGGTACGCGTTAGGGTTAGGGTATGGGTTAGGTTTAGGGTACACGTTAGGATTAGGGTATTTATTAAACCTATCCCACTCTCTAGATACCACTTAGCACGTAAAGGAATATTATTTGGGGTTCAGCCATGGAGAAGATTTTAGTCACTAGGATAAGATAAAGAATAAACACATTATAAAAAAAATCACATAAGGTTTTCTTTTTAACCTGTTCTTTAAAACACTAGTGTTTAGGAAATCTAATGGAGGCAAAAGCAGTAAAGGGTAGTTTAGGGTTAGGGTTAGGGTAGGGCTTAGGATACGGGTGAGGGTACTGGTGAGGGTACTGCGTAGGTTATTGGTTAGGGTTAGGGTACGGCTTAGGATACGGGTTAGGATATGGGTTAGGTTACGGCGTTGGGTATGGGTGAGGGTTAGGGTTAGGGTTAGGGTAAGGCTTTGGGTACGGGTTAGGGTACGGGTGAGGGTACGGCGTAGGGTAGAGGTTAGGGTTAGGTTTAGGATTAGGGTACGGCTTAGGATACGGGTTAGGGTATGGGTGAGGGTACGGCGTAGCGTATGGGTTAGGGTTAGGGTTAGGGTTAGGGTTAGTTTTAGGGTTAGGGATTGGTGTAGGGTACGGGTTAGGATTAGCATACTTGTTCGGGTTAGGGATTTGGTTAGGGTTAGGGTACGCGTTAGGGTTAGGGTATGGGTTAGGTTTAGGGTACACGTTAGGATTAGGGTATTTATTAAACCTATCCCACTCTCTAGATACCACTTAGCACGTAAAGGAATATTATTTGGGGTTCAGCCATGGAGAAGATTTTAGTCACTAGGATAAGATAAAGAATAAACACATTATTAAAAAAATCACATAAGGTTTTCTTTTTAACCTGTTCTTTAAAACACTAGTGTTTAGGAAATCTAATGGAGGCAAAAGCAGTAAAGGGTAGTTTAGGGTTAGGGTTAGTGTTAGGGTAAGGGTAGGGCTTAGGATACGGGTGAGGGTACTGGTGAGGGTACTGCGTAGGTTATTGGTTAGGGTTAGGGTACGGCTTAGGATACGGGTTAGGATATGGGTTAGGTTACGGCGTTGGGTATGCGTGAGGGTTAGGGTTAGGGTTAGGGTAAGGCTTTGGGTACGGGTTAGGGTACGGGTGAGGGTACGGCGTAGGGTAGAGGTTAGGGTTAGGTTTAGGATTAGGGTACGGCTTAGGATACGGGTTAGGGTATGGGTGAGGGTACGGCGTAGCGTATGGGTTAGGGTTAGGGTTAGGGTTAGGGTTAGTTTTAGGGTTAGGGATTGGTTTAGGGTACGGGTTAGGATTAGCGTACGTGTTAGGGTTAGGGTTTGGGTTAGGGTTAGGGTACGCATTAGGGTTAGGGTATGGGTTAGGGTTAGGGTACACGTTAGGATTAGGGTATTTATTAAACCTATCCCACTCTCTAGATACCACTTAGCACGTAAAGGAATATTATTTAGGGTCCAGCCATGGAGAAGATTTTCGTCACTAGGATAAGATAAAGAATAAACACATTATAAAAAAATCACATTAGGATTTTCTTTTTAACCTGTTCCTTAAAACACTAGTGCTTAGGAAATCTAATGGAGGCAAAAGCAGTCAAGGGTAGTTTAGGGTTAGGGTTAGGGTTAGGGTTAGTGTTAGGGTTAGGGTACGGCTTAGGGTATGGGATAGGGTATGGGTGAGGGTACGGCATAGGGTAGGCTTTAGGGTTAGGGTTAGTGTTAGGGTTAGGGTTAGGGTATGGCTTAGGGTACGGGTGAGGGTACTGTGTTGGTCATTGGTTAGGGTTAGGTTAAGGCTTAGGATACAGGTTATTGTATGGGTTAGGGTACGGCGCAGGGTATGGTTAAGGGTTAGGGTTAGGGTTAGGGTTAGAGTTAGGGTACGGCTTAGGGTACGGGTTAGGGAACGTGTGAGGGTACGGCGTAGTGTATAGGTTAGGGTTAGGGTTAGGGTACGGCTTAGGGTACGGATTAGGTTATGGGTGAGGGTACAGCGTAGGGTATGGGTTAGGGTTAGGGTTAGGGTTAGTGTTAGTGTTAGGGTTAGGGTACGGCTTAGGGTACGGGTTAGGGTACGGGTGAGGGTATGGCGTAGTGTATAGGTTAGGGTTAGGGTTAGGGTTAGGGTATGGCTTAGGGTACGGGTGAGGGTACGGGTGAGGGTACTGTGTAGGGTATTGGTTATGGTTAGGGTACGGCTTAGAATACGGGTAAGGGTACGGTTTAGGGTACGGCGTAGGGTATGGGTTAGGGTTAGGGTTAGGGTTAGGGTTAGGGTTAGGGTACGGCTTAGGGTACGGGTTAGGGTACGGGTGAGGGTACGGCGTAGTGTATAGGTTAGGGTTAGGGTTAGGGTTAGGGTACGGCTTAGGGTATGGGATAGGGTACGGGTGAGGGTACATCGTTGGGTAGGGGTTAGGTTTAGGGTTAGGGTTAGTGTTAGGGTTAGGGTACGGCTTAGGGTATGGGATAGGTTACGGGTGAGGGTACGGCGTAGGGTAGGGGTTAGGGTTAGGTTTAGGGTTAGTGTTAGGTTTAGGGTACCGCTTAGGGTATGGGATAGGGTACGGCGTAGGGTAGCGGTTAGGGTTAGGGTTAGGGTTAGGGTACGGCTTAGGGTACGGGTGAGGGTATGGGTGAGGATACTGCATAGGGTATTGGTTAGGGTTAGGGTACGGCTTAGGATATGGCTTAGGGTACGGGTGAGGGTGCGGCGTAGCGTATGGGTTAGGGTTAGGGTTAGGGTTAGGGTACGGCTTAGGGTACGGGTTAGGGTACGGGTGAGGGTACGGCGTAGGTTATGGGTTAGGGTTAGCGTTAGGGTTAGGGTTAGTTTTAGGGTTAGGGATTGGTTTAGGGTAAGGGTTAGGATTAGCATACTTGTTCGGGTTAGGGTTTTGGTTAGGGTTAGGGTACGCGTTAGGGTTAGGGTATGGGTTAGGTTTAGGGTACACGTTAGGATTAGGGTATTTATTAAACCTATCCCACTCTCTAGATACCACTTAGCACGTAAAGGAATATTATTTGGGGTTCAGCCATGGAGAAGATTTTAGTCACTAGGATAAGATAAAGAATAAACACATTATAAAAAAAATCACATAAGGTTTTCTTTTTAACCTGTTCTTTAAAACACTAGTGTTTAGGAAATCTAATGGAGGCAAAAGCAGTAAAGGGTAGTTTAGGGTTAGGGTTAGGGTAGGGCTTAGGATCCGGGTGAGGGTACTGGTGAGGGTACTGCGTAGGTTATTGGTTAGGGTTAGGGTACGGCTTAGGATACGGGTTAGGATATGGGTTAGGTTACGGCGTTGGGTATGGGTGAGGGTTAGGGTTAGGGTTAGGGTAAGGCTTTGGGTACGGGTTAGGGTACGGGTGAGGGTACGGCGTAGGGTAGAGGTTAGGGTTAGGTTTAGGATTAGGGTACGGCTTAGGATACGGGTTAGGGTATGGGTGAGGGTACGGCATAGCGTATGGGTTAGGGTTAGGGTTAGGGTTAGGGTTAGTTTTAGGGTTAGGGATTGGTGTAGGGTACGGGTTAGGATTAGCGTACGTGTTAGGGTTAGGGTTTGGGTTAGGGTTAGGGTACGCATTAGGGTTAGGGTATGGGTTAGGGTTAGGGTACACGTTAGGATTAGGGTATTTATTAAACCTATCCCACTCTCTAGATACCACTTAGCACGTAAAGGAATATTATTTAGGGTCCAGACATGGAGAAGATTTTCGTCACTAGGATAAGATAAAGAATAAACACATTATAAAAAAATCACATTAGGATTTTCTTTATAACCTGTTCCTTAAAACACTAGTGCTTAGGAAATCTAATGGAGGCAAAAGCAGTCAAGGGTAGTTTAGGGTTAGGGTTAGGGTTAGGGTTGGTGTTAGGGTTAGGGTACGGCTTAGGGTATGGGATAGGGTATGGGTGAGGGTACGGCATAGGGTAGGGTTTAGGGTTAGGGTTAGTGTTAGGGTTAGGGTTAGGGTATGGCTTAGGGTATGGGTGAGGGTACTGTGTAGGTCATTGGTTAGGGTTAGGTTAAGGCTTAGGATACAGGTTATTGTATGGGTTAGGGTACGGCGCAGGGTATGGTTAAGGGTTAGGGTTAGGGTTAGGGTTAGAGTTAGGGTACGGCTTAGGGTACGGGTTAGGGAATGGGTGCAGGTACGGCGTAGTGTATAGGTTAGGGTTAGGGTTAGGGTACGGCTTAGGGTACGGATTAGGTTATGGGTGAGGGTACGGCGTAGGGTATGGGTTAGGGTTAGGGTTAGGGTTAGTGTTAGTGTTAGGGTTAGGGTACAGCTTAGCGTATGCGATAGGGTACGGTTGAGGGTACGGCGTAGGGTAGGGGTTAGGGTTAGGGTTAGGGTTAGGGTTAGGGTATGGCTTAGGGTACGGGTGAGGGTACGGGTGAGGGTACTGCGTAGGGTATTGGTTAGGGTTAGGGTACGGCTTAGGATACGTGTTAGGGTACGGGTTAGGGTACGGCGTAGAGTGTGGGTAAGGGTTAGGGTTAGTGTTAGGGTTAGGGTTACGGTACGTCTTAGGGTACGTGTTAGGGTACGGGTTAGGGTACGGCTTAGGTTATGGGATAGGGTACAGGTGAGGGTATGGCATAGGGTAGGGGTTAGGGGTAGGTTTAGGGTTAGGGTTAGGGTTAGGGTACGGCTTAGGGTACGGGTGAGGGTATGGGTGAGGATACTGCGTAGGGTATTGGTTAGGGTTAGGGTACGGCTTAGGATACGGGTTAGGGTACGTGTTAGGGTATGGCGTACGCTATGGGTTAGGGTTAGGGTTAGGGTTAGGGTTAGGGTTAGGGTACGGATTAGGGTACGGGTTAGGGTATGGGTGAGGTTACGGCGTAGGGTATAGTTTAGGGTTAGGGTTAGGGTTAGGGTACGGCTTAGGGTACGGGTTAGGGTACGGGTGAGGGTATGGCGTAGTGTATAGGTTAGGGTTAGGGTTAGGGTTAGGGTATGGCTTAGGGTACGGGTGAGGGTACGGGTGAGGGTACTGTGTAGGGTATTGGTTATGGTTAGGGTACGGCTTAGAATACGGGTTAGGGTACGGTTTAGGGTACGGCGTAGGGTATGGGTTAGGGTTAGGGTTAGGGTTAGGGTTAGGGTTAGGGTACGGCTTAGGGTACGGGTTAGCGTACGGGTGAGGGTACGGGGCAGTGTATAGGTTAGGGTTAGGGTTAGGGTTAGGGTACGGCTTAGGGTATGGGATAGGGTACGGGTGAGGGTACGGCGTAGGGTAGGGGTTAGGTTTAGGGTTAGGGTTAGTGTTAGGGTTAGGGTACGGCTTAGGGTATGGGATAGGTTACGGTGAGGGTACGGCGTAGGGTAGGGGTTAGGGTTAGGTTTAGGGTTAGTGTTAGGTTTAGGGTACCGCTTAGGGTATGGGATAGGGTACGGCGTAGGGTAGCGGTTAGGGTTAGGGTTAGGGTTAGGGTACGGCTTAGGATACGGGTTAGGGTATGGGTGAGGGTGCGGCGTAGCGTATGGGTTAGGTTTAGGGTTAGGGTTAGGGTACGGCTTAGGGTATGGGTTAGGGTACGGGTGAGGTTACGGCATAGGTTATGGGTTAGGGTTAGGGTTAGGGTTAGGGTTAGGGTACGGCTTAGGGTACGGGTTAGGGTACGGGTGAGGTTACGGCGTAGGGTATAGTTTAGGGTTAGGGTTAGGGTTAGGGTACTGCTTAGGATACGGGTTAGGGTACGGGTGAGGGTACGGCGTAGCGTATGGTTTAGGTTTAGGGTTAGGGTTAGGGTACGGCTTAGGGTACGGGTTAGGGTACGGGTGAGGGTACGGTGTAGGTTATGGGTTAGGGTTAGGGTTAGGGTTAGGGTTAGTTTTAGGGTTAGGGATTGGTTTAGGGTACGGGTTAGGATTAGCATACGTGTTCGGGTTAGGGTTTTGGTTAGGGTTAGGGTACGCGTTAGGGTTAGGGTATGGGTTAGGTTTAGGGTACACGTTAGGATTAGGGTATTTATTAAACCTATCCCACTCTCTAGATACCACTTAGCACGTAAAGGAATATTGTTTGGGGTTCAGCCATGGAGAAGATTTTAGTCACTAGGATAAGATAAAGAATAAACACATTATAAAAAAAATCACATAAGGTTTTCTTTTTAACCTGTTCTTTAAAACACTAGTGTTTAGGAAATCTAATGGAGGCAAAAGCAGTAAAGGGTAGTTTAGGGTTAGGGTTAGGGTAGGGCTTAGGATCCGGGTGAGGGTTAGGGTTAGGGTTAGGGTTAGGGTAGGGCTTAGGATACGGGTGAGGGTACTGGTGAGGGTACTGCGTAGGTTATTGGTTAGGGTTAGGGTACGGCTTAGGATACGGGTTAGGATATGGGTTAGGTTACGGCGTTGGGTATGGGTGAGGGTTAGGGTTAGGGTTAGGGTAAGGCTTTGGGAAGGGGTTAGGGTACGGGTGAGGGTACGGCGTAGGGTAGAGGTTAGGGTTAGGTTTAGGATTAGGGTACGGCTTAGGATACGGGTTAGGGTATGGGTGAGGGTACGGCGTAGCGTATGGGTTAGGGTTAGGGTTAGGGTTAGGGTTAGTTTTAGGGTTAGGGATTGGTGTAGGGTACGTTTTAGGATTAGCGTACGTGTTAGGGTTAGGGTTTGGGTTAGGGTTAGGGTACGCATTAGGGTTAGGGTATGGGTTAGTGTTAGGGTACACGTTAGGATTAGGGTATTTATTAAACCTATCCCACTCTCTAGATACCACTTAGCACGTAAAGGAATATTATTTGGGGTTCAGCCATGGAGAAGATTTTAGTCACTAGGATAAGATAAAGAATAAACACATTATAAAAAAATCACATAAGGTTTTCTTTTTAACCTGTTCCTTAAAACACTAGTGTTTAGGAAATCTAATGGAGGCAAAAGCAGTAAAGGGTAGTTTAGGGTTAGGGTTAGGGTTAGGGTTAGTGTTAGGGTTAGGGTACGGCTTAGGGTATGGGATAGGGTATGGGTGAGGGTACGGCATAGGGTAGGGTTTAGAGTTAGGGTTAGTGTTAGGGTTAGGGTTAGGGTATGGCTTAGGGTACGGGTGAGGGTACTGTGTAGGTCATTGGTTAGGGTTAGGTTAAGGCTTAGGATACAGGTTATTGTATGGGTTAGGGTACGGCGCAGGGTATGGTTAAGGGTTAGGGTTAGGGTTAGGGTTAGAGTTAGGGTACGGCTTAGGGTACGGGTTAGGGAACGGGTGAGGGTACGGCGTAGTGTATAGGTTAGGGTTAGGGTTAGGGTACGGCTTAGGGTACGGATTAGGTTATGGGTGAGGGTACGGCGTAGGGTATGGGTTAGGGTTAGGGTTAGGGTTAGTGTTAGTGTTAGGGTTAGGGTACGGCTTAGCGTATGGGATAGGGTACGGGTGAGGGTACGGCGTAGGGTAGGGGTTAGGGTTAGGGTTAGGGTTAGGGTTAGGGTATGGCTTAGGGTACGGGTGAGGGTACGGGTGAGGGTACTGCGTAGGGTATTGGTTAGGGTTAGGGTACGGCTTAGGATACGTGTTAGGGTACGGGTTAGGGTACGGCGTAGAGTGTGGGTTAGGGTTAGGGTTAGTGGTAGGGTTAGGGTTACGGTACGTCTTAGGGTACGTGTTAGGGTACGGGTGAGGGTACGGCGTAGGTTATGGGTTAGGGTCAGGGTTAGGGTTAGGGTTAGGGTACGGCTTAGGATACGGGTTAGGGTACGGGTGAGGGTACGGCGTAGGTTATGGGTTAGGGTTAGGGTTAGTGTTAGGGTTATGGTACGGCTTAGGTTATGGGATAGGGTACAAGTGAGGGTATGGCATAGGATAGGGGTTAGGGTTAGGGTTAGGGTTAGGGTTAGGGTTAGGGTACGGCTTAGGGTACGGGTGAGGGTATGGGTGAGGATACTGCGTAGGGTATTGGTTAGGGTTAGGGTACGGCTTAGGATACGGGTTAGGGTACGTGTTAGGGTATGGCGTACGGTATGGGTTAGGGTTAGGGTTAGGGTTAGGGTTAGGGTACGGCTTAGGGTACGGGTTAGGGTACGGGTGAGGTTACGGCGTAGGGTATAGTTTATGGTTAGGGTTAGGGTTAGGGTACGGCTTAGGATACGGTTTAGGGTACGGGTGAGGGTACGGCGTAGCGTATGGTTTAGGGTTAGGGTTAGGGTTAGGGTACGGCTTAGGGTACAGGTTAGGGTACGGGTGAGGGTATGGTGTAGTGTATAGGTTAGGGTTAGGGTACGGCTTAGAATACGGGTTAGGGTACGGGTTAGGGTACGGCTTAGGGCACGGTTAGGGTACGGGTGAGGGTACGGCGTAGTGTATAGGTTAGGGTTCGGGTTAGGGTTAGGGTACGGCTTAGGATACGGGTTAGGGTACGGGTGAGGGTACGGCGTAGGGTAGGGGTTAGGTTTAGGGTTAGGGTTAGTGTTAGGGTTAGGGTACGGCTTAGGGTATGGGATAGGTTACGGGGAGGGTACGGCGTAGGGTAGGGGTTAGGGTTAGGTTTAGGGTTAGTGTTAGGTTTAGGGTACCGCTTAGGGTATGGGATAGGGTACGGCGTAGGGTAACGGTTAGGGTTAGGGTTAGGGTTAGGGTTAGGGTACGGCTTAGGATACGGGTTAGGGTACGGGTGAGGGTACGGCGTAGGTTATGGGTTAGGGTTAGGGTTAGGGTTAGGGTTAGTTTTAGGGTTAGGGATTGGTTTAGGGTACGGGTTAGGATTAGCATACTTGTTCGGGTTAGGGTTTTGGTTAGGGTTACGGTACGCGTTAGGTTTAGGGTATGGGTTAGGTTTAGGGTACACGTTAGGATTAGGGTATTTATTAAACCTATCCCACTCTCTAGATACCACTTAGCACGTAAAGGAATATTATTTGGGGTTCAGCCATGGAGAAGATTTTAGTCACTAGGATAAGATAAAGAATAAACACATTATAAAAAAATCACATAAGGTTTTCTTTTTAACCTGTTCTTTAAAACACTAGTGTTTAGGAAATCTAATGGAGGCAAAAGCAGTAAAGGGTAGTTTAGGGTTAGGGTTAGGGTTAGGGTTAGAGTAGGCCTTAGGATACGGGTGAGGTTACTGGTGAGGGTACTGCGTAGGTTATTGGTTAGGGTTAGGGTACGGCTTAGGATACGGGTTAGGATATGGGTTAGGTTACGGCGTTGGGTATGGGTGAGGGTTAGGGTTAGGGTTAGGGTAAGGCTTTGGGTACGGGTTAGGGTACGGGTGAGGGTACGGCGTAGGGTAGAGGTTAGGGTTAGGTTTAGGGTTAGGGTACGGCTTAGGATACGGGTTAGGGTATGGGTGAGGGTACGGCGTAGCGTATGGGTTAGGGTTAGGGTTAGGGTTAGGGTTAGTTTTAGGGTTAGGGATTGGTGTAGGGTACGGGTTAGGATTAGCGTACGTGTTAGGGTTAGGGTTTGGGTTAGGGTTAGGGTACGCGTTAGGGTTAGGGTATGGGTTAGGGTTAGGGTACGCGTTAGGATTAGGGTATTTATTAAACCTATCCCACTCTCTAGATACCACTTAGCACGTAAAGGAATATTATTTAGGGTCCAGCCATGGAGAATATTTTCGTCACTAGGATAAGATAAAGAATAATCACATTATAAAAAAATCACATTAGGATTTTCTTTTTAACCTGTTCCTTAAAACACTAGTGCTTAGGAAATCTAATGGAGGCAAAAGCAGTCAAGGGTAGTTTAGGGTTAGGGTTAGGGTTAGGGTTAGTGTTAGGGTTAGGGTACGGCCTAGGGTATGGGATAGGTATGGGTGAGGGTACGGCATAGGGTAGGGTTTAGGGTTAGGGTTAGTGTTAGGGTTAGGGTTAGGGTATGGCTTAGGGTACGGGTGAGGGTACTGTGTAGGTCATTGGTTAGGGTTAGGTTAAGGCTTAGGATACAGGTTATTGTATGGGTTAGGGTACGGCGCAGGGTATGGGTAAGGGTTAGGGTTAGGGTTAGGGTTAGAGTTAGGGTACGGCTTAGGGTACGGGTTAGGGTACGTGTGAGGGTACGGCGTAGTGTATAGGTTAGGGTTAGGGTTAGGGTACGGCTTAGGGTACGGGTTAGGTTACGGGTGAGGGTACGGCGTAGGGTATGGGTTAGGGTTAGGGTAAGGGTTAGTGTTAGTGTTAGGATTAGGGTACGGCTTAGCGTATGGGATACGGTACGGGTGAGGGTACGGCGTAGGGTAGGGGTTAGGGTTAGAGTTAGGGTTAGGGTTATGGTACGGCTTAGGTTATGGGATAGGGTACAGGTGAGGGTATGGCATTAGGGTAGGGTTTAGGGTTAGGTTTAGCGTTAGGGTTAGGGTGAGGGTACGGCTTAGGGTACGGGTGAGGGTATGGGTGAGGATACTGCATAGGGTATTGGTTAGGGTTAGGGTACGGCTTAGGAATACGGGTTAGGGTACGTGTTAGGGTATGGCGTACGGTATGGGTTAGGGTTAGGGTTAGGGTTAGGGTTAGGGTTAGGGTTAGGGTTAGGGTACGGCTTAGGGTACGGGTTAGGGTACGGGTGAGGTTACGGCGTAGGGTATAGTTTAGGGTTAGGGTTAGGGTTAGGGTACGGCTTAGGATACGGGTTAGGGTACGGGTGAGGGTACGGCGTAGCGTATGGTTTAGGTTTAGGTTTAGGATTAGGGTACGGCTTAGGATACGGGTTAGGGTATGGGTGAGGGTACGGCGTAGCGTATGGGTTAGGGTTAGGGTTAGGGTTAGGGTTAGTTTTAGGGTTAGGGATTGGTGTAGGGTACGGTTAGGATTAGCGTACGTGTTCGGGTTAGGGTTTGGGTTAGGGTTAGGGTACGCGTTAGGGTTAGGGTATGGGTTAGGGTTAGGGTACACGTTAGGATTAGGGTATTTATTAAACCTATCCCACTCTCTAGATACCACTTAGCACGTAAAGGAATATTATTTGGGGTCCAGCCATGGAGAAGATTTTCGTCACTAGGATAAGATAAAGAATAAACACATTATAAAAAAATCACATTAGGGTTTTCTTTTTAACCTGTTCCTTAAAACACTATTGCTTAGGAAATCTAATGGAGGCAAAAGCAGTCAAGGGTAGTTTAGGGTTAGGGTTAGGGTTAGGGTTAGTGTTAGGGTTAGGGTACGGCTTAGGGTATGGGATAGGGTATGGGTGAGGGTACGGCATAGGGTAGGGTTTAGGGTTAGGGTTAGTGTTAGGGTTAGGGTTAGGGTATGGCTTAGGGTACGGGTGAGGGTACTGTGTAGGTCATTGGTTAGGGTTAGGTTAAGGCTTAGGATACAGGTTATTGTATGGGTTAGGGTACGGCGCAGGGTATGGGTAAGGGTTAGGGTTAGGGTTAGGGTTACAGTTAGGGTACGGCTTAGGGTACGGGTTAGGGAACGGGTGAGGGTACGGCGTAGTGTATAGGTTAGGGTTAGGGTTAGGGTACGGCTTAGGGTACGGATTAGGTTATGGGTGAGGGTACGGCGTAGGGTATGGGTTAGGGTTAGGGTTAGGGTTAGTGTTAGTGTTAGGGTTAGGGTACGGCTTAGCGTATGGGATAGGGTACGGGTGAGGGTACGGCGTAGGGTAGGGGTTAGGGTTAGGGTTAGGGTTAGGGTTAGGGTATGGCTTAGGGTACGGGTGAGGGTACGGTTGAGGGTACTGCGTAGGGTATTGGTTAGGGTTAGGGTACGGCTTAGGATACGGGTTAGGGTACGGGTGAGGGTACGGCTTAGGGTAGGGGTTAGGTTTAGGGTTAGGGTTAGTGTTAGGGTTAGGGTACGGCTTAGGGTATGGGATAGGTTACGGGTGAGGGTACGGCGTAGGGTAGGGGTTAGGGTTAGGTTTAGGGTTAGTGTTAGGTTTAGGGTACCGCTTAGGGTATGGGATAGGGTACGGCGTAGGGTAGCGGTTAGGGTTAGGGTTAGGGTTAGGGTTAGGGTACGGCTTAGGATACGGGTTAGGGTACGGGTGAGGGTACGGCGTAGGTTATGGGTTAGGGTTAGGGTTAGGGTTAGGGTTAGTTTTAGGGTTAGGGATTGGTTTAGGGTACGGGTTAGGATTAGCATACTTGTTCGGGTTAGGGTTTTGGTTAGGGTTACGGTACGCGTTAGGGTTAGGGTATGGGTTAGGTTTAGGGTACACGTTAGGATTAGGGTATTTATTAAACCTATCCCACTCTCTAGATACCACTTAGCACGTAAAGGAATATTATTTGGGGTTCAGCCATGGAGAAGATTTTAGTCACTAGGATAAGATAAAGAATAAACACATTATAAAAAAATCACATAAGGTTTTCTTTTTAACCTGTTCCTTAAAACACTAGTGTTTAGGAAATCTAATGGAGGCAAAAGCAGTAAAGGGTAGTTTAGGGTTAGGGTTAGGGTTAGGGTTAGAGTAGGCCTTAGGATACGGGTGAGGTTACTGGTGAGGGTACTGCGTAGGTTATTGGTTAGGGTTAGGGTACGGCTTAGGATACGGGTTAGGATATGGGTTAGGTTACGGCGTTGGGTATGGGTGAGGGTTAGGTTTAGGGTTAGGGTAAGGCTTTGGGTACGGGTTAGGGTACGGGTGAGGGTACGGCGTAGGGTAGAGGTTAGGGTTAGGTTTAGGGTTAGGGTACGGCTTAGGATATGGGTTAGGTTATGGGTGAGGGTACGGCGTAGCGTATGGGTTAGGGTTAGGGTTAGGGTTAGGGTTAGTTTTAGGGTTAGGGATTGGTTTAGGGTACGGGTTAGGATTAGCGTACGTGTTAGGGTTAGGGTTTGGGTTAGGGTTAGGGTACGCGTTAGGGTTAGGGTATGGGTTA